>NC_058120.1:30579412-30599412 GCF_914725855.1 Thunnus albacares | reverse complement strand
TGGATGATGTCACAGCGTGGGGCGGGGCTGGGTGTTTAATAGCTAGACTGGATATGTATCACAGATATCTGAACATTTCATGGTTCCTGTAAACGACGTCACTTCCTACCAGTGAGACCTGAAGCCGCCATGTTGCTCACTAGATGTCGCGCTACGCTCGTCCTGAACTCACATCAAACTGCTGCTGATCAAATATGAATCAACGTTCTGTTCCTGCGTCGCCTCAAATGTTTTCACAAACACTTTGACGGCGACTGTTTAGCTGTAATATATGAAAGTTTTTAACCAGGCCGCCATTTTGAAAACGGCGGTACGTCTCCCGCCACGTCGATCTCTGTCAGTTACAACGTCAGATATTTAAACAGCATTTTGGACAGAAGGAATTATAATTATGGATGTTCACAATATTTATACAGATGTTCACTATTGTATTTTTCCCAGTAAAATTGCAGTTGTACAAAATCACATTTTCACTTGTAAAAATGTGATTTTGGATATTTAAAATTAAATTATGGCTAGTAAGAATTGGATTATAGATATGTGCAGTAAATAGCCACTCTAGCTATTAAATGTTCAAATTAAATGTTAATGTTGTGTACAGTGTTAATTACAGGTAGGAGTTGACTTCCATTAAATTACCAGACCTTTCTAGCCTGCTCCTCATCTCTGCTGGAGGCTAGCAGCTCCAGGCTACATTAGCTGCTACTAGCATAACACATCCCAATCTCCAAGAGCATTATGGGTAATGTAGGCAGCAGGAAGAAGAATGTGTGGAATACAAACACCATAAATGTGAGTGTGATGATGTTTCAAAGAGAATCTGAAGGTGACGAAGATGATTTTCTCTGTTGCTGCATCACAACGTTTCCTCCATCAAACCCACCAGAGCTTCACTCACACCACTGTTTGAGACGCTGTAATGCCACAAATGAAATATTGATCAAGTGTCACAGATCAAAGCTTCAGCTCTCTGAACCAATAACAACTGATCACACACACACACAAACACACACAAACACACACACACACACACATTAATATAATGACAGAGAGACAAAGCAGAGAGTGAATGAAGAGAGAGAGGGAGGAGATGGTCGTGTGAACCATCTTTAATCTGCAGAGTGGGTGGTCCACACACACACACACACACACACACACACACACACACACACACACACACACAGAGATCAGGGGGCCTGCAGACGTTTGTTTGGACAAACTGAAGTAGCTGCTGTTCATGTGAGAGTGATACTTTAGGTACATTTCACTCCTGACAACATGTCCGTTTACATATATGTATATATATACATCTGCCTATACACACACACACACACACACACATATATATATATATAGATATAGATATATTTCTTTACAGTGATCACTATGTAGTGATGAACCTACAGAGAATTTTCAGAGACTCTGCAGCTCCTCTCGGCTTTACGGAGCTTTATAGTGAGTTTCAGCTCATTGTTTATCTGTCCGGCTGCAACTTTACTGTTCTGCTTCACTCTCAGCGTCTCATAGTGTCGTTTTCAGAGTAAAAGCTGTAAAAAGCCGCTGTGCACTACCTGCTCACAGTTAGCTGTACACTAACAAACACACACAGTTAGCTGCAGACTAACAAACACACACAGTTAGCTGTACACTAACAAACACACACAGTTAGCTGCAGGCTAACAAACACACACAGTTAGCTGTACACTAACAAACACACACAGTTAGCTGCAGACTAACAAACACACACAGTTAGCTGTACACTAACAAACACACACAGTTAGCTGCAGGCTAACAAACACACACAGTTAGCTGTACACTAACAAACACACACAGTTAGCTGCAGGCTAACAAACACACACAGTTAGCTGCAGGCTAACAAACACACACAGTTAGCTGTACACTAACAAACACACACAGTTAGCTGCAGACTAACAAACACACACAGTTAGCTGCAGGCTAACAAACACACACAGTTAGCTGCACACTAACAAACACACACAGTTAGCTGCAGGCTAACAAACACACACAGTTAGCTGTACACTAACAAACACACACAGTTAGCTGCAGGCTAACAAACACACACAGTTAGCTGCAGGCTAACAAACACACACAGTTAACTGCAGGCTAACAAACACACACAGTTAGCTGCAGGCTAACAAACACACACAGTTAGCTGTACACTAATAAACACACACAGTTAACTGCAGGCTAACAAACACACACAGTTAGCTGCAGGCTAACAAACACACACAGTTAGCTGTACACTAACAAACACATACAGTTAGCTGTACACTAACAAACACACACAGTTAGCTGTACACTAACAAACACACACAGTTAGCTGTACACTAACAAACACACACAGTTAACTGCAGGCTAACAAACACACACAGTTAGCTGCAGGCTAACAAACACACACAGTTAGCTGTACACTAACAAACACATACAGTTAGCTGCAGGCTAACAAACACACACAGTTAGCTGCAGGCTAACAAACACACACAGTTAGCTGCAGGCTAACAAACACACACAGTTAGCTGCAGGCTAGCTGGTGAACATAGTGGAGCATTTAGCAGCTACAGAGCAGATATTTCCCTCAGGAGTTGGTAGAAACACGACTCCACATGAAGGTTCAACATATCAGCTTAAAGCTGATGATGAGTCAGAGTTAATGTTCACTACTTGTTTCTGAAGGAGACTAAACATCGGTTATTGATGACTTATTGATCACTTGTTGCAGGGTTAACTTGCAGGTGAATTCAGTTGAAATCTTTCAGTTTAATGTCACATTTAATGACGAAAAGCAGCAAATCTTAGTTTAATTTGAATTTAGTTCAGTTTTATTTATAAATAACTGAAACATTTAATCATCAGTTGATTATCAATCAATTATCAGAATAGTTGATTCATTTTCTGTTGATGGTTCAACAGAAACAAACTGCAGCTGTTTTAGAGGTCGTGTTTCCTGACGGCTGCAGTGTTTGTGTGTCTGTCAGTATTTACTGTGAGTGTGTATTTGTGTGTGTGTGTGTGTGTGTATTTATATATATATATGTGTGTGTGTGTGTGTGTGAGAGTGTGAGAGTGTGTGTTCTTTAAGTTGCGGCTCTCAGCAGCTTAATGTCGGTATCTAAATTCATGGTTGCGGCGGCGGCGCGGCGGGGCAGATCAGAGCTGGATTGTGTTGGATTTGACTGAAGCTCATTTAATCACGTCGACACCGTCATTAATATTCATGCAGTCAGCTGGAACACACACACGGCAAACTTTCTGCTTGCTGCTCGCTGCACAAAATGTATTAAATACAGCTTAAAAAATTAATGGACTTTAGTTTATATTACATGAGCCCCCCCAGCCCCCCCCCCCCCCTTCATTGGTTAACCATGATTGGTCCTCTGATTGGCCTTTGTATTTTCCCTTTTTTCTGCAGATTTCTGCGTCTTTGACAAGACTTCAAAGCGAACGCGAGGCATGAACGGTCATTTAGAAGGATTTAAGCACATTATCAGATCTGTAATTGTACATGAATAATAAGACGCTGCGCCGCACAATTAGCTCTGAGTCCACAAGAAGATCACAGACGCTGACGGAGACACGAAATGAGAAAAGTTTCACTGTCAGGACACTACTGATATATACAGCTGCAGCAGAACCCAGACCGGGTCTGAGACTGACACCAGGACTGAGACTGAGACCAGGTCAGAGACTGAGACTGAGACCAGGTCAGAGACTGAGACTGAGACCAGGTCTGAGACTGAGACCAGGACTGAGACTGAGACCAGGACTGAGACCAGGTCTGAGACTGAGACCAGGTCTGAGACTGAGACCAGGACTGAGACTGAGACCAGGTCTGAGACCAGGACTGAGACTGAGACTGAGACCAGGACTGAGACTGAGACCAGGACTGAGACTGAGACCAGGACTGAGACTGAGACTGAGACCAGGTCTGAGACTGAGACTGAGACCAGGACTGAGACCAGGACTGAGACTGAGACCAGGTCTGAGACTGAGACCAGGTCTGAGACTGAGACTGAGACCAGGACTGAGACTGAGACCAGGTCTGAGACTGAGACTGAGACCAGGTCTGAGACTGAGACCAGGACTGAGACTGAGACCAGGACTGAGACTGAGACTGAGACTGAGACCAGGTCTGAGACTGAGACTGAGACTGAGACCAGGTCTGAGACTGAGACCAGGTCTGAGACTGAGACCAGGACTGAGACCAGGACTGAGACTGAGACCAGGTCTGAGACTGAGACCAGGTCTGAGACTGAGACTGAGACCAGGACTGAGACTGAGACTGAGACCAGGTCTGAGACTGAGACCGGGTCTGAGACTGAGACTGAGACCAGGACTGAGACTGAGACCAGGTCTGAGACTGAGACCAGGACTGAGACCAGGACTGAGACTGAGACCAGGACTGAGACTGAAACAAGGACTGAGACCAGGTCTGAGATCAGGACTGAGTCCAGGTCTGAGACTGAGACCAGGTCTGAGACTGAGACTGAGACCAAGACTGAAACTGAGACCAGGTCTGAGACTGAGACTGAGACCAAGACTGAAAGTGAGACCAGGACTGAGACCAGGACTGAGACTGAGACCAGGACTGAGACCAGGACTGAGACCAGGTCTGAGACCAGGACTGAGACCAGGACTGAGATTGAGACTGAGACTAGGACGGAAACTGAGACCAGGACTGAGACTGAGACCAGGACTGAAACTGAGACCAGGACTGAGACTGAGACCAGGACTGAAACTGAGACCAGGACTGAGACTGAGACTGAGACCAGGATTGAGACTGAGACCAGGACTGAGACTGAGACCAGGACTGAAACTGAGACCAGGACTGAGACTGAGACTGAGACCAGGACTGAGACTGAGACCAGGACTGAAACTGAGACCAGGACTGAGACTGAGACCAGGACTGAAACTGAGACCAGGACTGAGACCAGGACGAAATCTCTACCTGTCTGTGTGTATCTACCTGTCTGTGTATCTACCTGTGTGTATCTACCTGTCTGTGTATCTACCTGTCTGTGTATCTCTACCTGTCTGTGTATCTACCTGTGTGTATCTACCTGTGTGTGTATCTACCTGTCTGTGTATCTACCTGTGTGTATCTACCTGTCTGTGTATCTACCTGTCTGTGTATCTCTACCTGTCTGTGTATCTCTACCTGTCTGCGTATCTCTACCTGTCTGTGTATCTACCTGTGTATCTCTACCTGTCTGTGTATCTACCTGTCTGTGTATCTACCTGTGTGTATCTACCTGTCTGTGTATCTACCTGTCTGTGTATCTCTACCTGTGTGTATCTACCTGTCTGTGTATCTACCTGTCTGTGTATCTCTACCTGTCTGTGTATCTACCTGTCTGTGTATCTACCTGTGTGTATCTACCTGTCTGTGTATCTACCTGTCTGTGTATCTCTACCTGTGTGTATCTACCTGTGTGTATCTACCTGTCTGTGTATCTACCTGTCTGTGTATCTCTACCTGTGTGTATCTACCTGTCTGTGTATCTACCTGTGTGCATCTACCTGTCTGTGTATCTACCTGTCTGTGTATCTCTACCTGTCTGTGTATCTCTACCTGTCTGTGTATCTACCTGTGTGTGTATCTACCTGTCTGTGTATCTCTACCTGTCTGTGTATCTACCTGTGTGTGTATCTACCTGTGTGTATCTACCTGTCTGTGTATCTACCTGTGTGTGTATCTACCTGTGTGCATCTACCTGTCTGTGTATCTCTACCTGTCTGTGTATCTCTACCTGTCTGTGTATCTACCTGTCTGTGTATCTACCTGTCTGTGTATCTCTACCTGTCTGTGTATCTACCTGTGTGTGTATCTACCTGTCTGTGTATCTACCTGTCTGTGTATCTCTACCTGTCTGTGTATCTACCTGTGTGTGTATCTACCTGTCTGTGTATCTACCTGTCTGTGTATCTCTACATGCTTCCAGCAGAGAGCAGCCTGCACACACACCTGTCTGTCTGTCAGTGTGTGAATAATCTCTCTGTGTTTTGTTGCTTACTTTTGAATTAGCGAGCATTTAACGAGGGAGCAGCCACTGTTTTAATTACACCTGAGGAGCTCAGCTCTGATTGGTAGCCTCTGTAACGAGAGTCGTTAACCGTCCTTAACGAGGCCGAGATATTAAAGCGTGTTTACTGAGATGATGAGCTTTTACAACTACATGACGACAGGATTACTGCTGTTAATGATGACTACAGACAGACAGGTGAACAGGTGGTTACAGTCTGTTTCAATGAAAATGTTTGTGTTTTTCAGCTAACCCCAGAGTGAACGTGGAGCTGCGTCAGCGTCTTCCTTCACCTGCCAGACAGCAACTCATCAACCCTGACAGGTAGATACATCACCTGACAGTGTAAAGTGCTGCTGGCTCCCCCTGCAGGCTGCAGTGTGTATTACAGGCACAGCAACAACAAGCATACTGAGTGTCAGTTCACACAGCTGATGTTACACTGCAGCACTCAGACTAACTCCTCATCCATTCAGTTTTCAGTTTTATTTATATAGCAGCAAATAACAGCAAAAGTCATCTCAGGGCTCTTTTTCACGTAGGGCAGGTCTAGACCGAACTCTTTTATGTACAGAGACCAACATTCCTCCATGAGAAGCACTTGGTGATATCAGCAAAGAAAAACTCCCCTTTAACGGGAAGAAACCTCCAACAGAAACGGATCTCACACACGTCAGAGGGAGCGGCAGCCGTGGTGTCACTATCGGAGGTCTCTTGACACTGCTCTGAATTGACAGGATCATCAGACACTGCGTGAAAGGGGTATATATATATATATATATAATTATATATATATAATTTCTTGCAGTATGTGGCACTGGAGATGATTTATTGGAAATTGTGTATATATTTGATGAACTATGTGTCATTTAAGCCTCACTTCCTGTTACTACATACGTGAAATATTAACACAGCAATACATTTACCAGAAGGCCAATGACAGGAATATACATTTTCATGCATATTGGATGCATGTAGGAGATAACTTTCACTTCCTGTGTCCACTATGTGGCACTAGAGAACACCCACTAATTATACGTCATGTTGCTGTATATCATGTGTACACCACGCCGTGTAAATTTCATGTAAATCGGATGATGTTTGTTACATAAGGCTGACTTCCTGTTGTCAGTAGATGGCGCTATGACTATGACTCAATATTGACATGTACATGTGTTCAGGCCTGGACTCTTATCAAACGTGAGAAAGTTGGAGCAGATTGGACGATGTAAAGTCAAGTTACTACAACTTCAACTTTAATGCCCCAAACATGTTTTGGGCAAACTTCACCAGCACGCCACACCGAGGGTGATCCATGAAATATAAAAAGCTTCGGAATTTAACATCGCAAAGGTCTTTAGATATCATCTACCAAATTTGAAGGTGCTTGGGTTAAATCTGAAGGAGAAGTTTGTTCAAGCACAACACAACCTGTCAATGGCTTCACTTGACGAAAAAAATGCAAAATAGATTCAAAATGGCTGACTTCCTGTTGGACTTAGGAAATCTGGCTGTGGCTCAGGAGGTAGAGTAGGTCATCCACTAATCGGAAGATCGGTGGATCGATCCCCGGCTCCTCCAGCCCACATGTAGAAGTGTCCTTGGGCTAGGGTTAGGGTTAGCTTAGGGTTAAGATACTGAACCCCAAATTGCCCCCAATGGCTTTGCCATCAGTGTGTGAATGTGTGTGTGAAGGGGTGAATGAGGCTTGTAGTGTAAAAGCGCTTTGAGTGGTCGGAAGACTAGAAAGGAGCTATATAAGTGCAGTCCATTTACCATTTACCATTTTTCTAGGTTTTGTTAGTACACGTGCAGCTGCATTCTGGACCAGCTGGAGAGTCTTTAGAGACTTGTTAGAGCAGCCTGATAATAAGGAATTGCAATAATCCAGCCTAGAAGTAACAAATGTGTGAACTAGTTTTTCTGCATCTTTTAGGGACAGGATGTGATTTTTGTGATATTACGTAAGTGAAAAAAGGCAGTCCTTGAGATTTGATTTATGTGGGAGTTAAAGGACATATCCTGATCAAAGATAACTCCCAGATTCCTTACGGTGGTGCTGGAGGCCAGGGTAATGCCATCCAGAGCAGCTTTATCATTAGATAATGTGTTTCTAAGGTGTTTAGGGCCAAACACAATAACTTCAGTTTTATCTGAGTTTAGTAGCAGAAAACTGCAGGTCATCCAGGTCTTTATGTCGTTAAGGCATGTTTGGAGTTTGTTTAACTGATTGGTTTCATCAGGCTTCATTGATAAATATAATTGGGTATCATCTGCATAACAATGAACATTTATGGAGTGTTTCCTAATAATATTACCTTAAGGAACCATATACAGAGCATTCAGAAAATATTCAACCCCTTCTCTTTTTTCACATTTTATCATGTTGCAGCCTTATGCTAAAATAGTTTAAATTCATTTTTTCCCTCATCAATCTACACTCAATACCTCATAATGACAAAGTGAGACAGAATTTTAGAAATTTTTGCAAATTGATTTAAAAGGAAAAACTGAAATATCACATTGACATAAGTATTCAGAGCCTTTGCTATGACACCTTAAATTTAGCTCATCTCTGAGATGTTTCTACACCTTGATTGGAGTCCATTGGTAAATTCAATTTATTGGGCAGATTTGGACAGGAATGCACCTGTCTATATAAGGTCTCACAGCTGACAATGAGTATCTGAGCAAAAACCAAACCATGAGGTGGGAGGACCTGCTCGCAGAGCTTAGCGACAGGATTGTGTCGAGGCACAAATCTGGGGAAGTTTGGAATAACCAGGACTCCTCCTGGAGCTGGCCACCCAGCCAAACTGAGCAATCGGGGGAGAGGAGACCAAGAACCCGATGGTCACTCTGGCCGGGCTCCAGAGATCCTGTGTGGAGATGAGAGAAACTTCCAGAAGGACAACCATCACTGCAACACTCCACCGATCTGAGCTTCATGGCAGAGTGGCCAGACGGAAGCTTCCCCTCAGTGAAAGACAGGAAATCACCTGAAGGACTCTCAGACTATGAGAAACAAGATTCTCTGGTCTGATGACACCAAGATTGAACTGTTTGGGCCAGAGGTTCACCTTCCAACAGGACAACGACCCGCAGCACACAACCAAGACAACACAGGAGTGGCTTAGAGAAAACTCTACGAATTTCCTTGAGCGGCCCAGCCAGAGCTGTGACTTGAACCCAACTGAACATCTCTAGAGAGACCTGAAAATGGCCGTCCACCGACAGTCCCCATCCAACCTGACCGAGCCTCAGAGGATCTGCAGAGAAGAATAACAGAAAAACCCCAAATCCAGGTGTGCAAATCTTGTTGCATCAAACCTAAGAAGACTCGAGGCTGTGACCGCTGCCAAGGGTGCTTCAACTAAGTACTGAGTAATGGTCTGAATACTTGTGTCGATGTGATATTTTACTTTTTCCTTTTGAATTAATTTGCAAAAATTTCTAAAATTCTGTCTCACTTTGTCATTATGGGGTATTGAGTGTAGATTGAGGGAAAAAATGAAATAAATGATATAAGCATAAAGCTGCAACATAACAAAATGTGAAAAAAGTGAAGGGGTCTGAACACTTCCTGAATGTACTGTATAAGGTGAATAGAATTGGTCCAAGTACAGAACCTTGTGGAACTCCGTGTCTAACTTTTGCCTTCATGGAGGATTCATCATTAATGTGTACAAACCGATCAATTGATAAATAGGACTTAAACCAGCTTAATGCAGTTCCTTGAATGCCAATTAAATGTTCCAGTCTCTGCAAAAGGATTTGATGATCAATTGTGTCGAATGCAGCACTAAGATCTAACAGGACAAGTATAGAGACAAATCCTTTGTCTGATGCAGTTAGGAGGTCATTAGTGACTTTCACCAGTGCTGTCTCTGTGCTATGATGCCTCTAAATCCTGACTGAAAATCCTCAAATAAACTATTGTTATGTAGAAAGTCACATAACTGATTAGAGACTGCTTTCTCAAGGATCTTAGAGAGAAATGGAAGGTTAGATATAGGTCTATAATTGGCTAAAACACCTGAATCACGAGTAGGCTTCTTAAGAAGAGGTTTAATTACAGCTACTTTAAAGGACTGTGGTACATAGCCTGTTACTAAAGACAGATTGATCATATCTAGTAAAGAAGTGCTCACTAAGGGTAAGACTTCCTTAAGCAGCCTAGTTGGGATGGGGTCTAAGAGAGAGGTTGATGGTTTAGCTGAACAAATCATTGAAGTTAGTTCAGACAAGTCTACTGGAGAAAAACAGTCCAAATATATGTCAGGATTTACAGCTGTTTCTAAGGTTCCTGTGTTTGGGGAGAGAACGGTGCCTGTTGAGGGCAGGAGGTGGTTAATTTTGTCTCTAATAGTTAGAATTTTATCATTAAAGAAGCTCATAAAGTCGTTACTACTGAGAGCTATAGGAATACATGGATCAGTAGAGTTATGACTCTTTGTCAGCCAAAGTGCTGAAAAGGAACCTAGGGCTGTTTTTATTCTCTTCTATTAATGCTGAGTAATAGGCGGCTCTGGCATTACAGAGGGCCTTCCTATATGTTTTAACACTATCTTGCCAGACTAAGCGAGACTCTTCTACTTTGGTGGAACGCCAAATCCTTTCCAATTTTCGCGATGTTTGCTTTAATTTCTGGGTTTGGGAGTTAAACCATGGAGCTAACCTCTAAAGGGGTGATTGAGTTTGAGTGTGAACTCCAGTGTCAATCCACTGTATGCTGCTACACCACAGCACTGGGATTAACTCCTCCATATTCAGCTGTTACAAAACGGCACAAGTTCATCAATAATTACTATAGACAGTCCCTTCAGGAGTTTTTTTGTGATTATTGCAGCCAAAAATGTTTGATTTTGCAGCTTTTCTCAAAAAAATTGCAAGACAGTTTGTGATGTTTTGTCTCTTTGTGGTAAAATTGCAGGAATTCAGAAAAATATCAAGCAAAGTAAAATAATGTGATTTATTTAAACTGCAGCCAGTGAAGAGTCGTACGTAACGACTTCCTGCAGATCACAACCATATTTCAGCTGAACATGAGAACCATGAGGACTCAAGGTTCTATAAAACAGAAAATACTGTACTTGAGTTCCATTTATAACTTTTATTAAATAAACTTTCAGCTCAACATCAGCAGCAAATAAAATCATCAATAATGTTATTAAAATAAATCTAGTTGGATGTTTGAGGCAGATTATGTCTCCGGACTCACTGAATCAAACCTCATCTGGGAACATTTGGGAACATTTGGGAACATTTGGGAACAGTTTTGCTCGTCTATGGCATCGTGTTTGTTGGCAGGTGAGATTTGTCGTCAGTTGCCGCCACACTAAACGCCACGATTGGTCCAAACCACAAGCAGCTGCTGATTCAGACGTTTCATGCAGAAAAGTTGCTGCAGTTTAGTAAAACTGAATTTCTTGCATATATTGTGTAGATTTTTTTGGATTTGTGTTATTGCAATCACATGATCAGAGGGACTGGCTAGATCTCCTAATCAGGTCTTTTTGGCCCTGATCCCGATCAGAGCCCTTAATGGATCTGATGTGAACAGTTGAAGTGGAGAACGTGACTCCTGAACCTCTACAGAGAGACGACGTCTCACTCTGTTGGAGTTGTTGGAACTACAGAAACACTCCGGTTGTACAGCAGCATTACAGAGTGGAGCTTCTTCCTTCATAGAGGATCTTTGGTCGAGTACAGACACACAAACTGACAACAGACAAGTGTCGTTTAGTCATCAGGTGACTCACAGAATGAAGGTTAATCAGCTGATATGAGCTGAAAGCAACACTGAACACAGCAGAGGACAAAAGATCCACATTTGATTCATTTGATATGAATGATCCATTAAAATGTGTCTTGATCGATCCGATACTGATCTTTAGGATCGGCTTGGACTTGTCTAATAAAAACTGTTCTATTCTTGAGATGTAGTTTCAGGTTTTAGTTCATTTATATCAGATATACGACACAGAGCGTCTCTCTGCTCTGTTGCTGGTTTCTGTAGAATGAAGGTAAATTCATGTTTGTTTTCTAATCTCAACCGTCCTGTAAATCCGTGTTAAACTCCTGGAATAATGAGAGAGATGCAGCTGGTGAGTAAACAGACTGACTCATATCTGCAGCTGAGAAACAACATGGAGGCCGTCCTGGTGCGTGAAGGTGTTGATCTGCAGTGTTTGAGTCAGACTGGAGATCTTTATTAGCAGCTGTCCAACAATGATAATTAATGTCTAATTAATGTCCCTAAAATACAGTAAAACAAAGAAATCAAGATAAACAGGCTTCATTAACGTGCGTCTGATGTGTTTCACAGATCCAGTCTGAGTCCAGAACACATCGACTGGCCTCAAGGTGAGAAATATTCTATTTATATAGTGGACATCAGTAACATTTGACAGGGCTGCCGTTTACCCGCCGGTTACCCGCTGTAACCTGCCGTTTACCCGCCGGTTACCTGCTGTTTACCTGCTGTTACCTGCCGTTTACCTGTCGTTTACCTGCCGTTTACCTCCCGTTTACTTCCCGTTTACCCGCTGTTACCTGCCGTTACCTGCTGTTACCTGCCGTTTACCTGCTGTTACCTGCCGTTACCTGCTGTTACCTGCCGTTTACCCGCCGTTTACCTGCTGTTACCTGCCGTTACCTGCTGTTACCTGCCGTTTACCCGCCGGTTACCTGCTGTTTACCTGCTGTTACCTGCCGTTTACCTGTCGTTTACCTGCCGTTTACCTCCCGTTTACCCGCTGTTACCTGCTGTTTACCTGCTGTTACCTGCCGTTTACCTGTCGTTTACCTGCCGTTTACCTCCCGTTTACCTCCCGTTTACCCGCTGTTACCTGCCGTTACCTGCTGTTACCTGCCGTTTACCTGCTGTTACCTGCCGTTACCTGCTGTTACCTGCCGTTTACCTGCTGTTACCTGCCGTTTACCCGCTGTTACCCGCCGTTTACCCGCTGTTACCTGCCGTTTACCTGCTGTTACCTGCCGTTTACCTGCTGTTACCTGCCGTTTACCCGCTGTTACCTGCCGTTTACCCGCTGTTACCCGCCGTTTACCTGCCGTTTACCCGCTGTTACCTGCCGTTTACCTGCTGTTACCCGCCGTTTACCTGCTGTTACCTGCCGTTTACCCGCTGTTACCCGCCGTTTACCTGCCGTTTACCTGCTGTTACCTGCCGTTACCTGCTGTTACCTGCCGTTTACCTGCTGTTACCTGCCGTTTACCTGTCGTTTACCTGCCGTTTACCCGCCGGTTACCTGCCGTTTACCTGTCGTTTACCTGCCGTTTACCTCCCGTTTACCCGCTGTTACCTGCTGTTTACCTGCTGTTACCTGCCGTTTACCTGCTGTTACCTGCCGTTACCTGCTGTTACCTGCCGTTTACCTGCTGTTACCTGCCGTTTACCTGCTGTTACCTGCCGTTTACCCGCTGTTACCCGCCGTTTACCCGCTGTTACCTGCCGTTTACCTGCTGTTACCCGCCGTTTACCCGCTGTTACCTGCCGTTTACCTGCTGTTACCCGCCGTTTACCCGCTGTTACCCGCCGTTTACCTGCCGTTTACCTGCTGTTACCTGCCGTTACCTGCTGTTACCTGCCGTTTACCTGCTGTTACCTGCCGTTACCTGCTGTTACCTGCCGTTTACCTGCTGTTACCTGCTGTTACCTGCCGTTACCTGCTGTTACCTGCCGTTTACCTGCCATTTACCTGCTGTTACCTGCCGTTTACCTGCCGTTTACCTGCTGTTACCTGCCGTTACCTGCTGTTACCTGCCGTTTACCTGCCGTTTACCTGCTGTTACCTGCCGTTACCTGCTGTTACCTGCCGTTTACCTGCCGTTTACCCGCTGTTACCCGCCGTTTACCTGCTGTTTACCTGCCGTTACCTGCCGTTACCTGCTGTTACCTGCCGTTTACCTGCTGTTACCTGCCG
Source organism: Thunnus albacares (assembly GCF_914725855.1). Lineage (NCBI taxonomy): Eukaryota > Metazoa > Chordata > Actinopteri > Scombriformes > Scombridae > Thunnus > Thunnus albacares. The sequence continues at coordinate 30,585,425 of NC_058120.1, read as the reverse complement.
TTACCTGCTGTTACCTGCCGTTTACCTGCTGTTACCTGCCGTTTACCTGCTGTTACCTGCCGTTTACCCGCTGTTACCCGCCGTTTACCCGCTGTTACCCGCCGTTTACCCGCTGTTACCTGCCGTTTACCTGCTGTTACCCGCCGTTTACCCGCTGTTACCCGCCGTTTACCCGCTGTTACCTGCCGTTTACCCGCTGTTACCCGCCGTTTACCTGCTGTTACCTGCCGTTTACCCGCCGTTACCCGCCGTTTACCTGCTGTTACCTGCCGTTTACCCGCTGTTACCCGCCGTTTACCTGCTGTTTACCTGCTGTTTACCTGCTGTTACCTGCCGTTTACCCGCCGTTTACCTGCTGTTTACCTGCTGTTACCTGCCGTTTACCCGCTGTTACCTGCCGTTACCTGCTGTTACCTGCCGTTTACCCGCTGTTACCTGCTGTTACCTGCCGTTTACCTGCTGTTACCTGCCGTTTACCCGCTGTTACCTGCCGTTTACCCGCTGTTACCCGCCGTTTACCCGCTGTTACCTGCCGTTTACCTGCTGTTACCCGCCGTTTACCCGCCGTTTACCTGCTGTTTACCCGCTGTTACCCGCCGTTTACCTGCTGTTACCTGCCGTTTACCTGCTGTTACCTGCCGTTTACCCGCTGTTACCTGCCGTTTACCCGCTGTTACCCGCCGTTTACCTGCTGTTACCTGCCGTTTACCCGCTGTTACCTGCCGTTACCTGCTGTTACCTGCCGTTTACCCGCTGTTACCTGCTGTTACCTGCCGTTTACCTGCTGTTACCTGCCGTTTACCCGCTGTTACCTGCCGTTTACCCGCTGTTACCCGCCGTTTACCCGCTGTTACCTGCCGTTTACCTGCTGTTACCCGCCGTTTACCCGCCGTTTACCTGCTGTTTACCCGCTGTTACCCGCCGTTTACCTGCTGTTACCTGCCGTTTACCTGCTGTTACCTGCCGTTTACCCGCTGTTACCTGCCGTTTACCCGCTGTTACCTGCCGTTTACCCGCTGTTACCCGCCGTTTACCTGCTGTTACCTGCCGTTTACCTGCTGTTACCTGCCGTTTACCCGCTGTTACCTGCCGTTTACCCGCTGTTACCCGCCGTTTACCTGCTGTTACCTGCCGTTTACCTGCCGTTACCTGCTGTTACTTGCCGTTTACCTCCCGTTTACCCACCGTTTACCTGCTGTTACCTCCCGTTTACCTCCCGTTTACCCACCGTTTACCTGCTGTTACCTGCCGTTTACCCGCCGTTTACCTGCTGTTACCTGCCGTTTACCTGCTGTTACCTGCCGTTTACCTGCTGTTACCTGCTGTTACCTGCTGTTACCTGCCGTTTACCTGCTGTTACCTGCTGTTACCTGCCGTTACCTGCCGTTACCTGCTGTTACCTCCCATTTACCCGCCGTTTACCTGCCGTTACCTGCTGTTACCTGCCGTTACCTGCCGTTACCCGCCATTTACCTGCTGTTACCTGCCGTTTACCCACCGGTTACCTGCTGTTTACCTGCTGTTACCTGCCGTTTACCCACCGTTTACCCACCGTTTACCCGCCGGTTACCTGCCGGTTACCTGCTGTTTACCTGCGCTGCTACTTTAACCTGTTAAGCAGTAGGTTATCTTTTGCCACCTGAAAAAACCAAATTCAATGAGTAATGGCTCCACACCTGTAAGGCCAATGAGTCTCTCCGTGTCTCCATCACCAGGCCAGAGAGAGATCTGGGGGTGAATAATAACCTTATAACAGTGAGTCAGTAGACACTGATGCTATTGACCTGAACTGCAACTCTACCAAATCTGATGCAAAAATGAAGCACAGCAGTGTTGCGTCCATTTCAAACAGCTTCTCTTCTACCTGTAAAATCTCTTGATTGCACAAACTGATCCGTCTTCCTGTCTGTCTCTCAGCCTCTCAGCACCTCCAGCACCCTCTGACCTCCTGCTCCTCGTCCCCTCGCTCCATCAGGAGGAGCGCGTCTCCTGTGTCTCCGCTGTCCTCCAGACCTCCGGGAGGCGGAGGGGAGATGGAGCTGGACCTGTCACCCGGCCGAGGCCCCTCTCCGCTGGCAGAGAGCTGCACCGACGGCCCTGATGGAAGTCCCGCCTTCAGAAAACACCTGGTCACCACTGACGACAGGTGAGACGGTCCGCACTGTTATTATACTGCTAATAATACTAATACTACTAATAATACTAATACTACTAATAATACTAATAATACTAATACTAGTAATACTAATACTACTAATAATACTAATACTACTAATAATACTAATACTGCTAATAATACTAATACTACTAATAATACTAATAATACTAATACTAGTAATACTAATACTACTAATAATACTAATACTGCTAATAATACTAATACTGCTAATAACACTAATAATACTAATACTAGTAATACTAATACTACTAATAATACTAATACTACTAATAATACTAATACTGCTAATAATACTAATACTACTAATAACACTAATAATACTAATACTAGTAATACTAATACTACTAATAATACTAATACTGCTAATAATACTAATACTACTAATAATACTAATAATACTAATACTAGTAATACTAATACTACTAATAATACTAATACTACTAATAATACTAATACTGCTAATAATACTAATACTACTAATAACACTAATAATACTAATACTAGTAATACTAATACTACTAATAATACTAATACTGCTAATAATACTAATACTGCTAATAATACTAATAATACTAATACTACTAATAATACTAATACTGCTAATAATACTAATACTACTAATAATACTAATACTGCTAATAATACTAATAATACTAATACTGCTAATAATACTAATACTACTAATAATACTAAAACTAGTAATACTAATAACACTAATAATACTATCACTACTAATACTACTAACATCACTACTAATAATTCTACTACTATTATCAGTACTAATACTAATAATAACACTATGTGGAGGGTTGAGCAGAACACAATAAGTCGTAACAATAATGTTTATTTATTCGTCTCTGTATGAAAGTAACCGTTAGATTTTATTAAGAAATCAAATTAAACAGATATAAATATGCTTTACACATTCACAACTCTCAGAAAACTCTTGTATTCAAATAGTTTTTAATACTAATAAGTTTACGTCACACTTTCCAAAACAAGTCAGTAAAGACGACATGAATCATAAAAATCTAAATCTGATCTTATTCTGATGTTTTATCTTCACTACAGAGAGATTTATTAAAAAGTTTATTACTTTTGATTAAACTTCTTTAGTTTGTTTTTGCTTCTTTTGTGTCTTTTTGATGCTTTTTCAAATGAAGCGTGTGCAGCAGCCGCAGTTGCATCACTGAGAAATGTGACCTATTAAATGCAGAGTTGATTTGATTAGAGCAGCGACAGACAGAAATAGAAGGAGAGTAAAAGCAATAGAGGCGCAGAGTTGATTAGAAACAGCTGATATTATGAATTACAGAAGACAGTGTCAGCCATATTACAGTGTCTTATTTACCCGCTTTATTACGCTAAGAAGCAGCCTGACCTTTAAGGTAATATGAGAGAATTACAGGCGAACATCACTCACTGCTTATTAAAGCCGCTGCCTTCATCTCCCGCCTCATATCAACCTGACAACCTGAGGCTAAAACACCTGACCCCACAACACGCAGGTGAGCCGCTAATGAAACTCTCACACTCAACCTGTGAGCTCACAGGAGGCCGACCAATCACAGGCCAGCTGAACGATCACAGGCCAGCTGAACGATCACAGGCCAGCTGACCGATCACAGGCCAGCTGACCAATCACAGGCCAGCTGACCAATCACAGGAGGCTGACCAATCACAGGCCAGCTGACCAATCACAGGAGGCTGACCAATCACAGGCCAGCTGACCAATCACAGGAGGCTGACCAATCACAGGCCAGCTGACCAATCACAGGCCAGCTGACCAATCACAGGAGGCTGACCAATCACAGGCCAGCTGACCAATCACAGGCCAGCTGACCAATCACAGGAGGCTGACCAATCACAGGCCAGCTGACCAATCACAGGCCAGCTGACCAATCACAGGCCGCTTTCACTCCTTCACTGAGTCGCTTTCTGTCTGAACTCGAGTTCGGTGAATCTGACTTCAGGTTTATCATCATACATAAGAACGTTACATCTACTGTATGTACAGTATATTACATTCAACAGGCAGTTATGTATTAATATGAATACTATTACCAGTAATATCAGTACTATAATATAAATAATAGTAATAATATCACTTAAATCCTGCTGCTTGGCTTGTTTTGATTGGTTGAAATGCTGCAGCTGGTTTGAAGCTGCTGAAAGAGAAACTGTCAGCAGAACTCTGATGTTTCAGTTTTTTTTATGACTTTTGTGTCTCTAACGAACCTCCTCTCGTCTCCTCTCGTCTCCTCTCGTCTGCTCTCGTCTCCTCTCGTCTCCTCTCGTCTGCTCTCGTCTGCTCTCGTCTCCTCTTGTCTCCTCTCGTCTCCTCTCGTCTCCTCTCGTCTGCTCTCGTCTGCTCTCGTCTGCTCTCGTCTGCTCTCGTCTCCTCTCGTCTGCTCTCGTCTGCTCTCGTCTGCTCTCGTCTGCTCTCGTCTCCTCTCGTCTCCTCTCGTCTCCTCTCGTCTGCTCTCGTCTCCTCTCGTCTCCTCTCGTCTCCTCTCGTCTGCTCTCGTCTCCTCTCGTCTCCTCTCGTCTGCTCTCGTCTGCTCTCGTCTCCTCTCGTCTGCTCTCGTCTGCTCTCGTCTCCTCTCGTCTCCTCTCGTCTCCTCTCGTCTCCTCTCGTCTGCTCTCGTCTGCTCTCGTCTGCTCTCGTCTCCTCTCGTCTCCTCTCGTCTGCTCTCGTCTGCTCTCGTCTGCTCTCGTCTGCTCTCGTCTGCTCTCGTCTCCTCTCGTCTCCTCTCGTCTGCTCTCGTCTCCTCTCGTCTCCTCTCGTCTGCTCTCGTCTCCTCACGTCTCCTCTCGTCTGCTCTCGTCTCCTCTCGTCTCCTCTCGTCTGCTCTCGTCTCCTCTCGTCTCCTCTCGTCTGCTCTCGTCTCCTCTCCTCTCGTCTGCTCTCGTCTGCTCTCGTCTGCTCTCGTCTGCTCTCGTCTGCTCTCGTCTCCTCTCGTCTCCTCTCGTCTGCTCTCGTCTGCTCTCGTCTGCTCACGTCTCCTCTCGTCTGCTCTCGTCTTCTCTCGTCTCCTCTCGTCTGCTCTCGTCTGCTCTCGTCTCCTCTCGTCTGCTCTCGTCTGCTCTCGTCTGCTCTCGTCTGCTCTCGTCTTCTCTCGTCTGCTCTCGTCTGCTCTCGTCTCCTCTCGTCTCCTCTCGTCTCCTCTCGTCTGCTCTCGTCTCCTCTCGTCTCCTCTCGTCTGCTCTCGTCTGCTCTCGTCTCCTCTCGTCTCCTCTCGTCTGCTCTCGTCTGCTCTCGTCTGCTCTCGTCTCCTCTCGTCTGCTCTCGTCTGCTCTCGTCTCCTCTCGTCTCCTCTCGTCTCCTCTCGTCTGCTCTCGTCTCCTCTCGTCTCCTCTCGTCTCCTCTCGTCTGCTCTCGTCTCCTCTCGTCTGCTCTCGTCTCCTCTCGTCTCCTCTCGTCTGCTCTCGTCTGCTCTCGTCTCCTCTCGTCTCCTCTCGTCTGCTCTCGTCTCCTCTCGTCTCCTCTCGTCTGCTCTCGTCTGCTCTCGTCTCCTCTCGTCTGCTCTCGTCTCCTCTCGTCTGCTCTCGTCTGCTCTCGTCTGCTCTCGTCTGCTCTCGTCTCCTCTCGTCTGCTCTCGTCTCCTCTCGTCTCCTCTCGTCTGCTCTCGTCTGCTCTCGTCTCCTCTCGTCTGCTCTCGTCTCCTCTCGTCTGCTCTCGTCTCCTCTCGTCTCCTCTCGTCTGCTCTCGTCTGCTCTCGTCTCCTCTCGTCTCCTCTCGTCTCCTCTCGTCTGCTCTCGTCTCCTCGCGTCTGCTCTCGTCTCCTCTCGTCTCCTCTCGTCTGCTCTCGTCTCCTCTCGTCTGCTCTCGTC
>NC_058120.1:30564412-30574412 GCF_914725855.1 Thunnus albacares | reverse complement strand
ACAAAATTACTGCGCAGCTTCTGCAGAGCTCGGTCCGGCCGACAGGCTACTCAGGTCCAGGTTTAATTTAAAGACGGGGGGGTCGGGCCCCTCCCTCTGATATTCTGAGTTTGTATCGTGTCCTTCCAGCTCGTCCTCTGTCTGCAGCACATTCACTGTTAAACATCAGTGACTGATTACAGATTATTGATTATTGTGTCTGATGATGACAGACGATGTGATACTTTTTAGTTTCTCTCTTTGTGATGTTTATTCATTTCTCTGTTGAGCAGAAAGGTATGAAATAAACATCTAAAACACACACACACACACACACACAGTTAACATTAAAGCTCACTGATACTGAAACTGTCTCTCCTTTTTCAGGTTGGAGAATTTGAACCTGGAGGACACTGACATGGTGAAAACACACAACTCACTGTTTACTAATATGCTAACATGTTGCTAATATGCTAGCATATTATGCTAACAGGTTTATTTCTATGTAGGTCTGCACACACAAGGAATTTGCCCTGGTTTTGTGCTGCATAGCAGTCAAAATACACAGAAAAATCAAGTAATCATGAATAATATAAAATAGAAATTTACTTTAGAAATATGTAAAATATATTCTAAGTGAAAAGAGCTGTTAAAGTTTAAATCCAAGAGAATGTAATGTACAAAATATTGACCAGAAATGTGCAAATGTTCATAATATAAACAGTATATGCAGTGTGCAGATAATAATGCAAATGTTTGTTAATGTTTCTCAATGTTAGATATAAGATAATGTGCCAAATGCTAACAGTCTGATGATATGCTAACAGTCTGATAATATGCTAACAGTCTGATGATATGCTAACAGTCTGATAATATGCTAACAGTCTGATAATATGCTAACAGTCTGATAATATGCTAACAGTCTGATGATATGCTAACAGTCTGATGATATGCTAACAGTTTGATGATATGCTAACAGTCTGATGATATGCTAACAGTCTGATGATATGCTAACAGTCTGATGATATGCTAACAGTTTGATGATATGCTAACAGTCTGATATGCTAACAGTCTGATGATATGCTAACAGTCTGATAATATGCTAACAGTCTGATAATATGCTAACAGTCTGATGATATGCTAACAGTCTGATGATATGCTAACAGTCTGATAATATGCTAACAGTCTGATAATATGCTAACAGTCTGATGATATGCTAACAGTCTGATGATATGCTAACAGTCTGATAATATGCTAACAGTCTGATGATATGCTAACAGTCTGATGATATGCTAATTGTTCATATCACAGTTTGTTTGTAGTTTGTAATTTTGGAGGTTTTGAGGTTTAATCGAATTGATTATTGATAATCTTATCAGATGTTTGATCTTCAGGAGGTGGATGAGCTGCTTCGGTGTGTCTGCGATGCCGTCTCTGTGCAGGAAGTTGAACACTTCGGTTCAGTTCTGGTTCAGCGTGTCCGGTTGGCAAGCCAACGGCGAAATGACATCACAGCCCAGGAGATGAAGGCTGTGATGGAGGAGAGAGATGGGTCCGTCGCCAAGGTGAGTCCACTTACCTGTCTGTCTGCTCACCTGTCTGTCTATTCACCTGTCTGTCTATTCACCTGTCTGTCTGCTCACCTGTCTGTCTGCTCACTTGTCTGTCTGCTCACCTGTCTGCTCACCTGTCTGTCTGCTCACCTGTCTGTCTGCTCACCTGTCTGCTCACCTGTCTGCTCACCTGTCTGCTCACCTGTCTGTTTGTCCACCTGTCTGTCTGCTCACCTGTCTGTCTGCTCACCTGTCTGTCTGCTCACCTGTCTGAGCAGCTGTACAATCATCCACACATCACAAAACATTGAGAAAGACTTCGTTCATTTCATTTAACCAAGAAAACAAGTAAAGTGTGACTGTAGATTTCAGTCTGCTTGAGGTCAGCAGTTTAACCCAACGATGCAGCTCAGTGCAGCATGACGCAGCTGGATGCAGAATGATGCAGCTGGATGCAGAATGATACAGCTGGATGCAGAATGATGCAGCTGGATGCAGAATGATGCAGAATGATGCAGCTGGATGCAGAATGATGCAGCTGGATGCAGAATGATGCAGAATGATGCAGCTGGATGCAGAATGATGCAGCTGGATGCAGAATGATGCAGCTGGGTGCAGAATGATGCAGCTGGATGCAGAATGATGCAGTTGGGTTCAGCATGACGCAGCTTGCCTCGAAGCAGCTCAGTGTACGGCGGCATGTTGGCGGGTTACGGTGGCCCCAGCAGCCCAAACCTCAAATATTTGCCGTGTGAATCTGAACATGAATATTTTGAACGGTGTGAAAACAAAGCGAGCGGAGACAAATATTGACTCCAGATTCAGTCGACCTGACGAGCCGACAGGCGGCTGTTTGCTGAGTTTATACACCTGTTTGTGTGTGCGCTTGTATAGCACATGCAGTGTGAGTGTGTGTGTGCGTGTGCATGCAGTGTGAGTGTGTGTGTGTGATTTGAATGTAATCTGCTGGATGTTTGCAGCTGCTGACAGACACTCAGAGTGAGTGATGTTCAGGTGTCTCCCGTCAGAGAGCGGTCTCATTGTCTCACCTGGATGACATCACCTGTGAGTCAGGAGGCTGGAAACACTTTCAACCCTCTCAAAATGATTTCATTATCAACTCAACAAACAGTTTGACAAAGAGGAGTTTTACTTTATCACCTAAAGTCTAACTGTAAACTGCATACGTGGAGTTAATATACATGAATATTTATAATCATAAATATATACCGTCTCATTAAAAACACAAATATGACATAAATGTATTAAAGTCAACTGTGATAAGAATCTATCAATAATCAATACGTGAAGATGTGGACAGGTTGATTAAACCTCCTCGTCTCTCTTAGTTCAGAGTTATGACAAAACCTGCAGACGTTCATCTGGATTCATATAGAGGCAGAGAGATGAAGAGACATGAGAGGATGGAGGGAGGATGGATGGAGGATGGAGGGAGGGAGGATGGAGAGAGGATGGAGGGAGGATGGAGGGAGGGAGGATGGAGGGAGGGAGGATGGAGGATGGAGGGAGGGAGGATGGAGAGAGGATGGAGGGAGGATGGAGGGAGGATGGAGGGAGGATGGATGGAGGATGGAGGGAGGGAGGATGGATGGAGGGAGGATGGATGGAGGATGGAGGGAGGGAGGATGGAGAGAGGATGGAGGGAGGATGGAGGGAGGATGGATGGAGGATGGAGGGAGGGAGGATGGATGGAGGGAGGATGGAGGGAGGATGGATGGAGGGAGGATGGATGGAGGGAGGAGGGAGGGAGGGAGGATGGAGGGAGGATGGAGGGAGGATGGAGGGAGGATGGATGGAGGGAGGGAGGATGGATGGAGGGAGGATGGAGGGAGGGAGGATGGAGGGAGGATGGAGGGAGGATGGAGGGAGGGAGGATGGAGGGAGGGAGGATGGATGGAGGGAGGATGGAGGGAGGGAGGATGGAGGGAGGATGGATGGAGGGAGGGAGGATGGATGGAGGGAGGATGGAGGGAGGGAGGATGGAGGGAGGATGGAGGGAGGGAGGATGGAGGGAGGGAGGATGGATGGAGGGAGGATGGAGGGAGGGAGGATGGATGGAGGGAGGATGGATGGAGGGAGGGAGGATGGAGAGAGGATGGATGGAGGGAGGATGGATGGAGGGAGGGAGGATGGAGGGAGGATGGATGGAGGATGGAGGGAGGGAGGATGGAGAGAGGATGGAGGGAGGATGGAGGGAGGATGGAGGGAGGATGGATGGAGGATGGAGGGAGGGAGGATGGATGGAGGGAGGATGGATGGAGGATGGAGGGAGGGAGGATGGAGAGAGGATGGAGGGAGGATGGAGGGAGGATGGATGGAGGATGGAGGGAGGGAGGATGGATGGAGGGAGGATGGAGGGAGGATGGATGGAGGGAGGATGGATGGAGGGAGGAGGGAGGGAGGGAGGATGGAGGGAGGATGGAGGGAGGATGGAGGGAGGATGGATGGAGGGAGGGAGGATGGATGGAGGGAGGATGGAGGGAGGGAGGATGGAGGGAGGATGGAGGGAGGATGGAGGGAGGGAGGATGGAGGGAGGGAGGATGGATGGAGGGAGGATGGAGGGAGGGAGGATGGAGGGAGGATGGATGGAGGGAGGGAGGATGGATGGAGGGAGGATGGAGGGAGGGAGGATGGAGGGAGGATGGAGGGAGGGAGGATGGAGGGAGGGAGGATGGATGGAGGGAGGATGGAGGGAGGGAGGATGGATGGAGGGAGGATGGATGGAGGGAGGGAGGATGGAGAGAGGATGGATGGAGGGAGGATGGATGGAGGGAGGGAGGATGGAGAGAGGATGGATGGAGGGAGGATGGAGGGAGGATGGAGGGAGGATGGAGGGAGGGAGGATGGAGGGAGGATGGATGGATGGAGAGAGGATGGAGGGAGGGAGGATGGAGGGAGGGAGGATGGAGGGAGGGAGGATGGATGGAGGGAGGATGGAGGGAGGATGGAGGGAGGATGGATGGAGGGAGGATGGAGGGAGGATGGAGAGAGGGAGGGAGGATGGAGGGAGGATGGATGGAGGGAGGATGGAGAGAGGGAGGGAGGATGGAGAGAGGATGGATGGAGGGAGGATGGAGAGAGGATGGATGGAGGGAGGATGGATGGAGGGAGGATGGATGGAGGGAGGATGGAGGGAGGATGGAGGGAGGATGGAGGGAGGGAGGATGGAGGGAGGATGGATGGATGGAGGGAGGATGGAGGGAGGGAGGATGGAGGGAGGATGGATGGATGGAGGGAGGATGGAGGGAGGGAGGATGGATGGAGGGAGGATGGAGGGAGGATGGAGGGAGGATGGATGGAGGGAGGGAGGATGGAGAGAGGATGGAGGGAGGATGGATGGAGGGAGGATGGAGGGAGGATGGATGGAGGGAGGATGGAGGGAGGATGGAGGGAGGATGGATGGAGGGAGGATGGAGAGAGGATGGATGGAGGGAGGATGGAGGGAGGATGGAGGGAGGGAGGATGGAGAGAGGATGGATGGAGGGAGGATGGATGGAGGGAGGGAGGATGGAGAGAGGATGGAGGGAGGATGGATGGAGGGAGGATGGAGGGAGGATGGATGGAGGGAGGATGGAGGGAGGATGGAGGGAGGATGGATGGAGGGAGGATGGAGAGAGGATGGATGGAGGGAGGATGGAGGGAGGATGGAGGGAGGGAGGATGGAGAGAGGATGGATGGAGGGAGGATGGATGGAGGGAGGGAGGGAGGATGGAGAGAGGATGGATGGAGGGAGGATGGATGGAGGGAGGATGGATGGAGGGAGGGAGGATGGATGGAGGGAGGATGGATGGAGGGAGGATGGAGGGAGGATGGATGGAGGGAGGATGGATGGAGGGAGGATGGAGGGAGGATGGATGGAGGGAGGATGGAGGGAGGGAGGATGGATGGAGGGAGGATGGAGGGAGGATGGATGGAGGGAGGATGGATGGAGGGAGGGAGGGAGGGAGGATGGAGAGAGGATGGATGGAGGGAGGATGGAGAGAGGATGGAGGGAGGGAGGATGGAGGGAGGATGGATGGAGGGAGGATGGAGGGAGGGAGGATGGATGGAGGGAGGATGGAGGGAGGATGGATGGAGGGAGGATGGATGGAGGGAGGATGGAGGGAGGATGGATGGAGGGAGGATGGATGGAGGGAGGGAGGATGGAGAGAGGATGGATGGAGGGAGGATGGAGGGAGGATGGAGGGAGGATGGAGGGAGAGAGGATGGATGGAGGGAGGATGGATGGAGGGAAGATGGATGGAGGGAGGATGGAGAGAGGATGGAGGGAGGGAGGATGGAGGGAGGATGGATGGAGGGAGGATGGATGGAGGGAGGATGGAGAGAGGATGGATGGAGGGAGGATGGATGGATGGAGGGAGGATGGATGGAGGGAGGATGGATGGAGGGAGGATGGAGGGAGGGAGGATGGGAGGATGGAGAGAGGATGGATGGAGGGAGGATGGATGGAGGGAGGATGGAGAGAGGATGGATGGAGGGAGGATGGAGGGAGGGAGGATGGAGGGAGGATGGATGGAGGGAGGATGGAGGGAGGGAGGATGGAGAGAGGATGGAGGGAGGGAGGATGGAGGGAGGATGGATGGAGAGAGGATGGATGGAGGGAGGATGGATGGATGGAGGGAGGATGGAGGGAGGATGGATGGAGGGAGGATGGAGGGAGGATGGATGGAGGGAGGATGGATGGAGGGAGGATGGAGAGAGGATGGATGGAGGGAGGATGGAGGGAGGGAGGATGGAGGGAGGGAGGATGGATGGAGGGAGGATGGATGGATGGAGGGAGGATGGATGGAGGGAGGATGGAGGGAGGGAGGATGGATGGAGGGAGGATGGATGGAGGGAGGGAGGATGGAGAGAGGATGGATGGAGGGAGGATGGAGGGAGGGAGGATGGAGGGAGGATGGATGGAGGGAGGATGGAGGGAGGGAGGATGGAGAGAGGATGGATGGAGGGAGGATGGAGGGAGGGAGGATGGAGGGAGGATGGATGGAGGGAGGATGGATGGAGGGAGGATGGAGAGAGGATGGATGGAGGGAGGATGGATGGATGGAGGGAGGATGGAGGGAGGATGGATGGAGGGAGGATGGAGGGAGGATGGATGGAGGGAGGATGGATGGAGGGAGGATGGAGAGAGGATGGATGGAGGGAGGATGGAGGGAGGGAGGATGGAGGGAGGGAGGATGGAGAGAGGATGGATGGAGGGAAGATGGATGGAGGGAGGATGGAGAGAGGATGGATGGAGGGAGGATGGATGGAGGGAGGGAGGATGGAGAGAGGATGGATGGAGGGAGGATGGAGGGAGGATGGATGGAGGGAGGATGGAGGGAGGGAGGATAGATGGAGGGAGGATGGAGGGAGGATGGATGGAGGGAGGATGGAGAGAGGATGGAGGGAGGATGGAGAGAGGATGGATGGAGGAGTGATGATGGAAGGATGATGGAAGGATGATTAGATGATGGAGGGGTGACAGATGGAGAGAGGATGGAGGGAGGATGGAGAGAGGATGGATGGAGGGAGGATGGAGAGAGGATGGATGGAGAGAGGATGGAGAGAGGATGGATGGAGGGAGGATGGATGGAGGGAGGATGGATGGAGGGAGGATGGAGAGAGGATGGATGGAGGAGTGATGATGGAAGGATGATGGAAGGATGATTAGATGATGGAGGGGTGACAGATGGAGAGAGGATGGAGGGAGGATGGAGAGAGGATGGATGGAGAGAGGATGGAGAGAGGATGGATGGAGGGAGGATGGATGGAGGGAGGATGGAGAGAGGATGGATGGAGAGAGGATGGATGGAGAGAGGATGGATGGAGGGAGGATGGAGGGAGGATGGAGAGAGGATGGATGGAGGGAGGATGGATGGAGGGAGGATGGAGAGAGGATGGATGGAGAGAGGATGGATGGAGGGAGGATGGAGGGAGGATGGATGGAGAGAGGATGGAGGGAGGATGGAGGGAGGAGTGATGATGGAAGGATGATGGAAGGATGATTAGATGATGGAGGGGTGACAGATGGATGGAAGTGTCTGAGAAGCTCCGCCTCCTCCTGGTGAATGAAAAAAACAAACCTTCATGTTTCCCCACAGTAAATGACAGGCTGCTGTCGTCATGGTAACAGGCCTGCAGCAGAACACTGGCAACCATAGCAACAGTCGTCAGGGGAGTAGAGGAGGAGGGATGAAACAGAGTCATGAGATGAAGCAGTGCCAATACTTATAAAGTACTTATACACATGAAGCAGTACTTGTGGAGATAAAGTGGTATTTATAGAAATGAAGTGGAGGTGAAATGTTACCAGTACATATAAAGTACTTATACACATGAAGTGTTACCAGTACATATAAAGTACTTATACACATGAAGTGTTACCAGTACATATAAAGTACTTATACACATGAAGCGCTACCAGTACATATAAAGTACTTATACACATGAAGTGTTACCAGTACATATAAAGTACTTATACACATGAAGTGTTACCAGTACATATAAAGTACTTATACACATGAAGTGTTACCAGTACATATAAAGTACTTATACACATGAAGGGGTACTTGTGGAGATAAAGTGGTATTTGTAGAAATTAAGCAGTACTTCTAGAGGTGAAATGGTACTTGTAGTATTGAAGTGTAACTTGTAGAGATGAAGCGATATTTGTAGTATTGAAGTGTTACTTGTAGTGATGAAGCGATATTTGTAGTGATGAAGCAATATTTGTAGTATTGAAGTGTTACTTGTAGAGATGAAGCGATATTTGCAGTGATGAAGCGATACTTGTAGTATTGAAGTGTTACTTGTAGAGATGAAGCGATACTTGTAGTATTGAAGTGTTACTTGTAGAGATGAAGCGATACTTGTAGTATTGAAGTGTTACTTGTAGAGATGAAGTGTTACTTGTAGAGATGAAGCGATATTTGCAGTGATGAAGCGATACTTGTAGTATTGAAGTGTTACTTGTAGAGATGAAGCGATACTTGTAGTATTGAAGTGTTACTTGTAGAGATGAAGCGATACTTGTAGTATTGAAGTGTTACTTGTAGAGATGAAGCGATAGTTGTAGTATTGAAGTGTTACTTGTAGAGATGAAGCGATAATTGTAGTATTGAAGTGTTACTTGTAGAGATAAAGTGATACTTGTAGTATTGAAGTGTTACTTGTAGAGATGAAGCGATAGTTGTAGAGATGAAGCGATACTTGTAGTATTGAAGTGTTACTTGTAGAGATAAAGTGATACTTGTAGTATTGAAGTGTTACTTGTAGAGATGAAGCAATATTTGTAGTATTGAAGTGTTACTTGTAGAGATGAAGTGATATTTGTAGTATTGAAGTGTTACTTGTAGAGATGAAGCGATAGTTGTAGTATTGAAGTGTTTCTTGTAGAGATGAAGTGATATTTGTAGTGATGAAGCGATATTTGTAGAGATGAAGCGATATTTGTAGTGATGAAGCGATACTTGTAGTATTGAAGTGTTACTTGTAGAGATGAAGCGATATTTGTAGTATTGAAGTGTTACTTGTAGAGATGAAGTGTTACTTGTAGAGATGAAGCGATACTTGTAGTATTGAAGTGTTACTTGTAGAGATGAAGCGATACTTGTAGTATTGAAGTGTTATTTGTAGAGATGAAGCGATACTTGTAGTATTGAAGTGTTTCTTGTAGAGATGAAGTGATATTTGTAGTGATGAAGCGATATTTGTAGAGATGAAGCGATATTTGTAGTGATGAAGCGATACTTGTAGTATTGAAGTGTTACTTGTAGAGATGAAGCGATATTTGTAGTATTGAAGTGTTACTTGTAGAGATGAAGTGATACTTGTAGAGATGAAGCGATATTTGTAGTATTGAAGTGTTACTTGTAGAGATGAAGCAATATTTGTAGTATTGAAGTGTTACTTGTAGAGATGAAGTGATATTTGTAGTATTGAAGTGTTACTTGTAGAGATGAAGCGATAGTTGTAGTATTGAAGTGTTTCTTGTAGAGATGAAGTGATATTTGTAGTGATGAAGCGATATTTGTAGAGATGAAGCGATATTTGTAGTGATGAAGCGATACTTGTAGTATTGAAGTGTTACTTGTAGAGATGAAGCGATATTTGTAGTATTGAAGTGTTACTTGTAGAGATGAAGTGTTACTTGTAGAGATGAAGCGATACTTGTAGTATTGAAGTGTTACTTGTAGAGATGAAGCGATACTTGTAGTATTGAAGTGTTATTTGTAGAGATGAAGCGATACTTGTAGTATTGAAGTGTTTCTTGTAGAGATGAAGTGATATTTGTAGTGATGAAGCGATATTTGTAGAGATGAAGCGATATTTGTAGTGATGAAGCGATACTTGTAGTATTGAAGTGTTACTTGTAGAGATGAAGCGATACTTGTAGTATTGAAGTGTTACTTGTAGAGATGAAGCGATACTTGTAGTATTGAAGTGTTACTTGTAGAGATGAAGC
>NC_058120.1:30541912-30559412 GCF_914725855.1 Thunnus albacares | reverse complement strand
GATCTTAGTAGAATCAGTAGAATCAGTGTTTGGCTCGTCATCCTCTCCGTCTGCGTCTGTTTCCTTCTGCTGAAATATATTAAATGTTGTTATTAATGTAGCGCTCCGTCTTCTTTCTGCTTCCTGAAGTCTGTTAATTAGACTCGAGGGCTGCGGGGGGATTAGAGCCTGCAGAGCTTTTTAATTTCCACCAGAAACACCGACAGCTGCCATTAAATTCACCGCCAAACCGCCAGTGAGACGCCGAACAGCACAAGCAACACAAGCAGCACAAGCTCCCACCAGACTTTTAAAACCTCTGAACTTGAGCTTTCTATTATTAAACCAGAGCTTTCTACCAGACCTTTAAGCCTCTGAACCAGAGCTTTCTACCAGAGCTTGGGGTTGATTCATTAATTGATTGATTGTTTGATATACAGTGCTGCTTTAAAGTTTGTGAACCCTTAAGAATTTTCTCTGTTTCTGCATAAATATGACCTAAAACATGATCAGATTTTTAATGCTAAAGTCCTAAAACTAGATAAAGGGAACCTGATTAAACAAAAGAGACAAAAACATTAAACTTGTTCATTTATTTGTTGAGGAAAATTATCCAATTTTACATATTTGTGTGAGGCAAAAGTATGTGAACCCTTGCTTTCAGTAACTGTTGCAGCAATAACTTCAACCAAACGTTTCCAGTAACTGTTTATCAGCTCTGAATATTGGCTTGGTGGAACTTAAGCCTGTTCCTCCTCACAGAACAGTCTCAACTCAGGGACGTTGGTGGGCGTCTTTGAATTAACTGCCTGCTTCAGGTCCTTCAACTGCATTTCTACATGATTAAGGTCAGAACTTTGACTCGGCCGTTCCAAAACATGATCTTTCTTCTGCTCTAACCGTTCTTTGGTAGAACGACTTGTTGTTTAGGGTCGTTGTCTTACTGCATGACTCACTTTCTGATGAGTTTCAGTTCACAGACGGATATCTTGACATTTTCCTGTAGAATCTGCTGGTACGACTCAGAACTCAAAGCTCCATCAATGATTACAAGCTGTCCTGGTTCAGAGGCAGCAAAGCAGCCCAAACCATGATACCACCACCACCATGTTTCACAGATGGGTTCAGGTTCTTACGCTGGAATGCAGTGTTTGCTCATCGCCAAACATAAAGCTTCTCATTCAAGCCGAAAAGTTCAATTTTGGTCTCATCCATTCAGAGAACATTGTTCTAATCACCTTCTGGCTCCACATGGTCCTGAACGAACTGTAGACAGCAGAAATGTTCTGTTTGGAGAGTAGTGGGTTTTTCCTTATAACTCTGCCATGAACACCATTGATGTTCAATGTTCTCCTGATGGTGGACTCATTAACATGGACTGTAGCCACTGCAAGAGAGACCTTTAGTTTCCTAGATGTTACCCTGGGGTCTGTTGTGGCCTCCTGGACTATTACACACCTGCTCTTGTGTGATTTTTGTTGTTCGACCACTCCTGGGGAGGGTAACAGTGGTGTTGGACGTCTTCAATTTGTACATGATCTGTCTGACAGTTGACTGGTGGAGTCCAAACTCTTTAGAAATGGTTTTGTAACCTTTTCCAGCCTGGTGAGCATCAACAACTCTTCTTCTAAGGTCGTCAGAAATCTCCTTTGTTTGAGCCATGACACACTTCCACAAGCGTGTTATGAAGCTCAGACTTTGATGGTGAAGACCCAGATTTCTCTTCTTTAAATAAGGCAGGGCCTCCCAGACACTTGATTGTCATCCCATTGATTGAAACGCACAACTCTAATTAGCCTTTCAAATGAACTGATAATCCCAGATCCACATACAAATATTTAACATTCGATCATTTTCCTCAATAAATAAACAAACAAGTGTAAGGTTTTTGTCTCATTTGTTTAACTGATGTGTCTTTATCTAGTTTTAGGACTTGCATGGAAATCTGACTACGTTTTAAGTCATATTTATGCAGAAATAGAGCAAATTCTAAAGGGTTCACAAACTGTAAACCTCTGTTTTACAAACTAGAAAAGTCCAAATCTTCTGTAGAGAACGTTCATATTCTCTCTACTGAAACATTTAAATCAGTTTAAATATCTCAACATGCTGAGTCTTTGTGAGGCAGCAGCAGCTAAAGAAGAAGGTGGTGAAGTTGAAGCACTGAAAGGACTTGGAGTGGCAGCTCAAACAGGATTAATGGAAGAAGTTGGAGTGCTGTTAACATCGAAAGTGGGAGTGCAAACAGTAGATGGAGTTGAATCAGAGTTGAAGTGTCAGTGATTTAACAGCAGTAACAGTCATCTTTGTAGCAGTTTGGGCAACTTATGTTTGTAGTAGTTATAGTAGTAAAGTAGAAGTAGTCACACATAGTAAGTTAGTGTGAGTAGTAGTAGTAAGTTTGAGTAGTAGTGGTAAGTTAGTGTGAGTAGTAGTAGTAAGTTAGTGTGAGTAGCAGTAGTAAGTTAGTGCAAGTGGTAGTGGTAAGTTAGTGTGAGTAGTAGTAGTAAGTTAGTGTGAGTATCAGTAGTAAGTTAGTGCGAGTAGTAGTAGTAAGTTAGTGTGAGTAGCAGTAGTAAGTTAGTGTGAGTAGCAGTAGTAAGTTAGTGTGAGTAGTAGTAGTAAGTTAGTGTGAGTATCAGTAGTAAGTTAGTGCGAGTAGCAGTAGTAAGTTAGTGTGAGTAGCAGTAGTAAGTTAGTGTGAGTAGCAGTAGTAAGTTAGTGTGAGTAGCAGTAGTAAGTTAGTGCGAGTAGCAGTAGTAAGTTAGTGTGAGTAGCAGTAGTAAGTTAGTGTGAGTAGCAGTAGTAAGTTAGTGCGAGTAGCAGTAGTAAGTTAGTGTGAGTAGCAGTAGTAAGTTAGTGTGAGTAGTAGTAGTAAGTTTGAGTAGTAGTGGTAAGTTAGTGTGAGTAGTAGTAGTAAGTTTGAGTAGCAGTAGTAAGTTAGTGTGAGTAGCAGTAGTAAGTTAGTGTGAGTAGCAGTAGTAAGTTAGTGTGAGTAGCAGTAGTAAGTTTGAGTAGTAGTGGTAAGTTAGTGTGAGTAGCAGTAGTAAGTTTGAGTAGTAGTGGTAAGTTAGTGTGAGTAGTAGTAGTAAGTTTGAGTAGCAGTAGTAAGTTAGTGTGAGTAGCAGTAGTAAGTTAGTGTGAGTAGCAGTAGTAAGTTTGAGTAGCAGTAGTAAGTTAGTGTGAGTAGCAGTAGTAAGTTAGTGTGAGTAGCAGTAGTAAGTTAGTGTGAGTAGTAGTAGTAAGTTTGAGTAGTAGTGGTAAGTTAGTGTGAGTAGCAGTAGTAAGTTAGTGCGAGTAGCAGTAGTAAGTTAGTGTGAGTAGCAGTAGTAAGTTAGTGTGAGTAGTAGTAGTAAGTTTGAGTAGTAGTGGTAAGTTAGTGTGAGTAGTAGTAGTAAGTTTGAGTAGCAGTAGTAAGTTAGTGCGAGTAGTAGTGGTAAGTTAGTGTGAGTAGCAGTAGTAAGTTAGTGTGAGTAGTAGTAGTAAGTTAGTGTGAGTAGTAGTAGTAAG
Source organism: Thunnus albacares (assembly GCF_914725855.1). Classification (NCBI taxonomy): domain Eukaryota; kingdom Metazoa; phylum Chordata; class Actinopteri; order Scombriformes; family Scombridae; genus Thunnus; species Thunnus albacares. The sequence goes on along the minus strand of NC_058120.1, from coordinate 30,555,923 downwards.
TTTGAGTAGTAGTAGTAAGTTAGTGTGAGTAGCAGTAGTAAGTTAGTGCGAGTAGTAGTGGTAAGTTAGTGTGAGTAGCAGTAGTAAGTTAGTGTGAGTAGTAGTAGTAAGTTAGTGTGAGTAACAGTAGTAAGTTAGTGCGAGTAGCAGTAGTAAGTTAGTGTGAGTAGCAGTAGTAAGTTAGTGTGAGTAACAGTAGTAAGTTAGTGCGAGTAGCAGTAGTAAGTTAGTGTGAGTAGCAGTAGTAAGTTAGTGTGAGTATTAGTAGTAAGTTAGTGTGAGTAACAGTAGTAAGTTAGTGCGAGTAGCAGTAGTAAGGTAGTGTGAGTAGCAGTAGTAAGTTAGTGTGAGTAACAGTAGTAAGTTAGTGCGAGTAGCAGTAGTAAGTTAGTGTGAGTAGTAGTAGTAAGTTAGTGTGAGTAACAGTAGTAAGTTAGTGTGAGTAGTAGTAGTAAGTTAGTGCGAGTAGTTGAGGTAAGTTTGTGCGAGTAGTAGTGGTAAGTTAGTGCGAGTAGTAGTGGTAAGTTAGTGCGAGTAGTTGAGGTAAGTTAGTGCGAGTAGTAGTAAGTTAGTGTGAGTAGTAGTGGTAAGTTTGTGCGAGTAGTAGTGGTAAGTTAGTGCGAGTAGTAGTAGTAAGTTAGTGCGAGTAGCAGTAGTAAGTTAGTGCGAGTAGTAGTTGTAAGTTAGTGCGAGTAGTAGTAGTAAGTTAGTGTGAGTGGTAGTGGTAAGTTCGTGTGAGTAGTAGTAAGTTAGTGTGAGTAGTAGTAGTAAGTTAGTGTGAGTGGTAGTGGTAAGTTAGTGGTAAGTTTGTGTGAGTAGTAGTAGTAAGTTAGTGTGAGTAGTAGTAGTAAGTTAGTGGTAAGTTCGTGTGAGTAGTAGTAGTAAGTTCGTGTGAGTAGTAGTAGTAAGTTAGTGGTAAGTTTGTGTGAGTAGTAGTAGTAAGTTAGTGTGAGTAGTAGTAGTAGTAAGTTAGTGCAAGTAGTAGTAGTAAGTTTGTGTGAGTAGTAGTAGTAAGTTAGTGTGAGTAGTAGTAGTAAGTTCGTGTGCGTAGTAGTAGTAAGTTAGTGCAAGTGGTAGTGGTAAGTTAGAGGTAAGTTTGTGTGAGTAGTAGTAGTAAGTTAGTGTGAGTAGTAGTAGTAAGTTCGTGTGAGTAGTAGTAGTAAGTTAGTGTGAGTGGTAGTGGTAAGTTAGTGGTAAGTTCGTGTGAGTAGTAGTAGTAAGTTCGTGTGAGTAGTAGTAGTAAGTTAGTGTGAGTAGTAGTAGTAAGTTCGTGTGAGTAGTAGTAGTAAGTTAGTGTGAGTAGTAGTAGTAAGTTCCTGTGAGTAGTAGTAGTAAGTTAGTGTGAGTAGTAGTAGTAAGTTCGTGTGAGTAGTAGTAGTAAGTTAGTAAGTTAGTAAGTTAGTGTGAGTGGTAGTGGTAAGTCAGTGGTAAGTTAGTGTGAGTAGTAGTAGTAAGTTCGTGTGAGTAGTAGTAGTAAGTTAGTGTGAGTAGTAGTAGTAAGTTCGTGTGAGTAGTAGTAAGTTCGTGTGAGTAGTAGTAGTAAGTTCCTGTGAGTAGTAGTAGTAAGTTAGTGTGAGTAGTAGTAGTAAGTTAGTGTGAGTGGTAGTGGTAAGTTCGTGTGAGTAGTAGTAGTAAGTTCGTGTGAGTAGTAGTAGTAGTAAGTTAGTGCAAGTAGTAGTAGTAAGTTTGTGTGAGTAGTAGTAGTAAGTTAGTGTGAGTAGTAGTAGTAAGTTCGTGTGAGTAGTAGTAGTAAGTTAGTGTGAGTGGTAGTGGTAAGTTAGTGGTAAGTTTGTGTGAGTAGTAGTAGTAAGTTAGTGTGAGTAGTAGTAGTAAGTTAGTGTGAGTAGTAGTAGTAAGTTCGTGTGAGTAGTAGTAGTAAGTTAGTGTGAGTGGTAGTGGTAAGTTAGTGGTAAGTTCGTGTGAGTAGTAGTAGTAAGTTCGTGTGAGTAGTAGTAGTAAGTTAGTGTGAGTAGTAGTAGTAAGTTCGTGTGAGTAGTAGTAGTAAGTTCGTGTGAGTAGTAGTAGTAAGTTAGTGTGAGTAGTAGTAGTAAGTTCGTGTGAGTAGTGGTAGTAAGTTCGTGTGAGTGGCAGTAGTAAGTTAGTGGTAAGTTCATGTGAGTAGTAGTAGTAAGTTAGTGTGAGTAGTAGTAGTAGTCAGTGCGAGTAGTAGTGGTAAGTTCGTGTGAGTAGTAGTAAGTTAGTGCGAGTAGTAGTAGTAAGTTAGTGCGAGTAGTAGTTGTAAGTTAGTGCGAGTAGTAGTAGTAAGTTAGTGGTAAGTTCATGTGAGTAGTAGTAGTAAGTTAGTGCGAGTAGTAGTTGTAAGTTAGTGCGAGTAGTAGTAGTAAGTTAGTGGTAAGTTCATGTGAGTAGTAGTAGTAAGTTAGTGGTAAGTTCATGTGAGTAGTAGTAGTAAGTTAGTGTGAGTAGTAGTAGTAGTCAGTGCGAGTAGTAGTGGTAAGTTCGTGTGAGTAGTAGTAAGTTAGTGCGAGTAGTAGTAGTAAGTTAGTGCGAGTAGTAGTTGTAAGTTAGTGTGAGTAGTAGTAGTAAGTTAGTGTGAGTGGTAGTGGTAAGTTAGTGGTAAGTTCGTGTGAGTAGTAGTAGTAAGTTCATGTGAGTAGTAGTAGTAAGTTAGTGTGAGTAGTAGTAGTAAGTTCGTGTGAGTAGTAGTAGTAAGTTAGTGTGAGTAGTAGTAGTAAGTTCGTGTGAGTAGTAGTAGTAAGTTAGTGTGAGTGGTAGTGGTAAGTTAGTGGTAAGTTTGTGTGAGTAGTAGTAGTAAGTTAGTGTGAGTAGTAGTAGTAAGTTCGTGTGAGTAGTAGTAGTAAGTTAGTGTGAGTGGTAGTAGTAAGTTCGTGTGAGTAGCAGTAGTAAGTTCGTGTGAGTAGTAGTGGTAAGTTCGTGTGAGTAGTAGTAGTAAGTTAGTGTGAGTAGTAGTAGTAAGTTAGTGTGAGTAGTAGTAGTAAGTTCGTGTGAGTAGTAGTAGTAAGTTCCTGTGAGTAGTAGTAGTAAGTTCGTGTGAGTAGTAGTAGTAAGTTCCTGTGAGTAGTAGTAGTAAGTTCCTGTGAGTAGTAGCAGTAAGTTAGTGTGAGTAGTAGTAGTAAGTTCGTGTGAGTAGTAGTAGTAAGTTAGTGGTAAGTTCATGCGAGTAGTAGTAAGTTAGTGTGAGCAGTAAGTGCAGTAGGATTGGTAGCAGTAGTTTTGTTAGTACTAGCAGTAGTCAGGTAGTAATATTAGTAATAGCAGCAGTAGGATTAGTACAGGTACTGATAGTAACAGTACTGCTAGTGGTAATAATAGTAGTAATGTTCAATAAGTGGATGAAACTGATGTAAATGAACTCATAGCTGCTGTCTGTCACAACTTCAATAGACTGTCAGCTGAGTGGGGGGCTCGTTTGTTACAAACTGCTCCTTTAACTCCTCATGTTAAAGGTCATTTAGTCCTCTCCCCTTCTGTCACCTCCTCATCCTAAATGACACCTCCTCCTCCTCCCCCTCTTTGGTTGACCTTAACTCCTCATGTTAAAGGTCAGCTCTGCGTCACTCCTGCTCACTGATCATCTCATTTGGAAATTATTCTGATTAATAAGTTGTGCGGCTCTTTTGAAGCGTCTCGTCTGGCCCGGCTGGAGAAGACACATATTGACTCTCAGGGTTTGGTTTCTCTTTTGATGTCTCACTTTAAACTCGGAGACATTGAGCTTTAATTAGCATAGAGGAGGAGGAGGAGGAGGAGGAGGCCATGATCAGGTCTGTAATCCCTGCTGGAGTCCACCTCCACACTGTTTGACCAGAGAAGCAGTGAGGCACATCGTCCTGTAACTATCAGCCCGCAGGTTCGATCCCTGCAGCAGTATCAGAGGTCAGCAGGTGAGGAGACAGGAGTCCATTTGTTTAGTTTCACCCAGGGCCAGATGTTGTAAAGCTTTTGTTTCTGTTTTCTTCTCACAAATAACATGTTGTATTACTCATGTTCTCTTGCATACTTATTGGTGTGAATGCTGACAAGCAGTCACACTTCTGTTCTTCAAATCTGTATTTATTTTCTTTCCTCTGTATGTTTTTCGATCGCTAACTACTTCTCCATACTTTCAGCCACAGAAACCTATCAAATATCAAAAGGTTCAGCTCTTTGAAGACATTTGCTCTGGTACTTTTATTCCTTCTAGCATATTCCAGTGATTTTATATCATTTTCAAAAATAATTAAATTTATAATGGAAAGTCTATGGGAGGAATGTTTGAAAGTTGATATCTCAAAAACTAAAAGTGCTGCAGTATAATTATACTTCATGTACAGGTGTCGCATGTGGAAATGCTTCACATATTAAAACATGGGACCAACAGCGCCACCATGTGATCAATTATTATGTGTTTTACATTTTGGCTAAACTCATGAACCATGAGGCCTTTCAAAACAATATTTGCACAGTGTGATCCTCGGATGATGCCGAGTAGACTGATATAGGCCACGCCCATTTCTGACCGGAAAAATTTTCCCTCATTTTGGATTTTTTTGTGAACAAATTTTTTGCTTTCATTGGAACATATTGCATCTAATCTTCACCGAACTTGGTACAGACCATATTTAGACGACCCTGAACAGAACTTAGGAGTTTATTTTTTGGTATCATTTACCGTTTGTCTGTAATTAGTTACGAAACTTTTGAATGCGTGGCCCGATGCACCTAACAGGCCATAACTCTTCAACACTGAAATTGATTACAACCAGTTTAGGGAATGTTGTACATACAGACACACTGCACAAGTGTGTAAGATTTAATATAATTCTGCCCACAGGCACTACTGTAATATTATAACATGATATTTCTGCAATTCTGTTGTCTTAAATAAAATTAAACTTGGTACACAAGTTCTCCATGAGAATCTGCACAACATACTGAATTATGGCACCAACAGCCCCACCTTGTGGTCATTAGTAAAACACCACCATACTACTTATTAACTGCCATGTCTTATAAATGTAATATGTCATGGTAACCAAATTCTGTAAAGTTGCACAGATGTTGATGCTGAACAAGTCTTTACTATTTACAGCAACGCTTTGTAATTTATTTCAGCTATCACCATTCACATGCATTTTACGCAGGAAAATTAGTTATTATTTTAATTCCATACATTTCTTTGCTTGCATAAATTTGTATAAATGTACATATGTAATGACTTATTGTAAAAAAAAAAAGATTTTTTGTCACCTATCTCCTAAACTTTTTATGCGACCAAGACGTTCCATATGTCAAACTGTGTGGAATTCTTTGTAGATTTATGCTCTGACTTTTATTATTGATACCATTTATACTTTTTGATTCATTAATGTTTAAATAATAATACAGACTTTCATTGTATTTATAAATCAGCCACTGTGTACAGTAGCAACTCCATTCAAATTTCAAAATGCTCAGTATGACATGCTGATCGAACATGCACACTTTCATATTGATGACAATTATGGTTAATGAGTTATAAAATACATGGAGGTTAATGAAGCCCCATCCACTCCCAGTGTATGTGTGGGCTTCACTGACCGTCATGAAGCTCATACATTTAATGCAGTGGAAACTCCGTTCAGTCTCCACATGCTTATCACCCCTTCATGATTATAAAACTCATAGTTTGACATGTAACATACGTTAAGCCAATGAACTGTTTCCAGTTCCAGTGTGCTAATAACAGGCATCATTTACAGAAGCAAGACATATTTACTTCAACATGCAAATGAACTGTGATGGACCACATAATTCGAGACCACTTCGTATGCATATAATTCCAAACTACTGCAAAACATCAATGCAAAACCAAACTAGTCAGCTGACAGCAATCACAGACATTGTCTTCAGGAAATGCTCTTTTTCTTAGTTATGTTACTAAAAAACAATTATTATGGAGAGAAAAATGGGCCAATGTTGATAATTAATTTTACATATGTGATTGTTTTGTAATGACTAACAGTGGTGTTTTGGTTTGTGTTACATTTATTTGTCATTTTAAGCGTTTATTAGATGTCGACAGTAGATAAATGAAAGGAAACAAGGGGAGAGAGAGGGACAGGGAATGACAGGCAACAAAGGGCCACTGCTGAAAATGGGACTGTGGACTTGGTTTTCAATGACCTGTGAAGACAGTATCAGCTAGAAATGTTCAGACCAATCCTAAGAATCTGTATCTGGGCTTAAATAAAATCAGATCAGATGTGGATCTTTTCTGTCCTGTGTTCGGTGTTGCAGCTGCTCTCCTCTGCAGAGCAGCATCTGACTGCAGATCAGAGTCAACATCAGAGATCAGAGTAGAAAACCTTCAGTGAGCAGCTTCTCATGTTCAGCCACACTGAGCTTCACTTTCAGCTTTGGTTAAAATGACAACTGTGATTCTATCTCTCTCTCTCTCTCCGTTGTTTGAGTTGAGTTGTGTATATTTTGCGCCTCTTTGATTCTTTTATTTCATCCCTTCGGTGTTCAGTGCTTTCTACCTCGTTCATTTTAGACTGACTGACTAATGAGCTGCTGCTTCAGTAAATCAACAGCTTTAAAATTTCTTTTTTAATATATATGTGCTTATTATTTTTTGGGAGCATAGAGGGAATACAGACAAACCAAAAAAATATCTACAAACAAACACAGCACATTAATGATAATAACAGGAACCACAGTCATAAATTAAATTGAATACAAAGCAGTTTTTCTTTAACCCTCAGAGACCCGTGGTGGCGTCTGTGATCTCGGCCGAGTCTTTTAGAGGCTCACGTTTAAAGCTGCAGTGAAGATTCTGGTATCATGTGAAACCAGATGACCTCAGGCAATGTCATGTTATGCTAGCTTGTTGGGAAAGGGGCTAAAACTGGCATTGCACTTTTTCAAAGGGGTCCCTTGACCTCTCACCTTAAGATATCTGATTGAAAATGGGTTCTATGGTTGCCCACTCTATTCTAATCCCATGCAGTCTTTTGCTGCAGTATAAATTGGGTCTGACTGGAAAACTGAGACTCTTGTTGATTCAATGAGTCCAACTGTATTCATGTGTGATGATTGCAGTCACCATAGCAACCATTTCATTACAGTGAGATTTTATGAAACTTGACCTCACTGTATAAAATGACCTATTGTTACCTCGAGGGCGTTCAGAGGATGTTTGGCTTTCCTGGTTATACTGACAATAAGGAGGTTTCTGAGCAGTTTCCAGAACAGAAGTGCTCGCCATCCATTGGCTGGAAAATGTCATTCTTACAGAAATCTCCAAATGTTAAAAGTTTTTGATACCAAATCACAGCATGAATTTTTCTGTTGTGTTCCTCAAGGTCTTGGTGGTATTTTGGAGGCATTTTTGACCATTTTTATCAATTTTAAAATGGTCAAAAATGGTTAAATTAGGCACCAAATCTGTTTAACAAATGATATCAACCCAAAAATTGCTGCAACAACTTATGAGACTTCATATACTTCCATCATAATGTTCTAAGCACGTAACCAAAACACAATGTTTATTACAGATTTATGACTAGAAGAACTTGACACACAATGCTGAGCTGCATCTCAAATTTATGTTCAGGCTCCCAGCTTTCAGATGATGAATTACCACTTCTATGTGGCAGATACTGTTTACCTGCTGCCCCCCTAAAGAAGACAAAAATGGGTCTATGGTGGGTCTCTAAGGGTTAAAGAGTACAAAAGTCTATATACATAGTAAAAAAAAAGGAATATACACAGCAAGGTGTTTTACATTGAACACAACACATCAGTTTTTACCTTGAAAAATGCCAGTACAGGTTCTTATCTTACACCACCTCTGTCTTCACTATAAAATCTCTCCAGTTGTGATGTGTTTGCCATTTCTCTCCACCAATCATACAAATGTACAGATTTATTTTTTTTATTGTATTTATTTATTGGGACAGTGTGCAGTTTTAAACATGAAAGATGCACTGCACCGATGTTAGCTCAAAGCTAATTTACATCCACAGTCCCCAACAATCAAAACATACAACAGCACAACAACAAACAGTACAAAATACAAAGCTACACACAACAGCACATCACATACACCCACAATGTCAATTAGAAATTAATAATGTAAACTTGTCACATTAAAAGCAAGACGACCTGCACTAATGAGACGACCATAGATGGAGACATGGATGGACACAGCTGATTGGTCTTTAGTAGATTTTTTAATTTGGCCTTGAATGTGTTGATTGAACTGCAGATCCAAACAAAAGAGCCATTTCTTCATACTTATTGGCCAAAGATGAGGAACTTATTGTTCTATGAGAGGATCAGGTTCCCAGCGTTTTCCAAAAGCTTTGAATAAACAATGATACAACACAATATGTGTAAAATTTACTGCATGATCAGAGAATGAGTTAAATCACTGATTGTAGACTTATTTCAGGAATAAAGCTGTAACTTTTCCTGTGTAACGTTTTAAACTGTATAAAATGCCTGTTTACTCTTCAAACATCCGTAGCAGCTGTAAATTTGACAGGTTTGCGGTGTGTTCAGTGTTTACACAGTAAAAACAGTTAAAATCCTGGCAGCAGTCAGACTGTAGTCTCTGGATGTTCAGTGTGCTGTTGTCTCGGTGAGCTGATAAAAGTCAAACCCTCATTATGAAGTGTGTTGACACTCATGTTAGTTAATTAGTTAATTAATCCTTTATTTAATCAGGAAGTCTAACTGAGATCAAGATCTTAATCTCTTTCAATGGAGACCTGCGCACATGTATTTATTTTATTTTTATTTAACCAGAAAGCCTCTTGAGATTCATGATCTCCTTTACAAGAGAGACGAGGCCAAAATGGCAGCGAGAGATAAACATCACAGAAAAACGCGTCATTCATTTACACAAATAACACAATAAAACAGGAGCTGTGAGACGAGATCAGATGTGACCATTTAAAATGGTTCCAGGCCGAGAGTGCAGAGTAGTTCAGCTGTTAGAAACAGCTCATTTACCATGGAGGGCTTTATTAATGGAATGAATCATGGACCAAGCGAGGCATCACCTCCTTTTGCCAAATAATAACAAATGGAAATCTTAATAATTTTGTGGATTTATGGCAGTGAAGTTTTTACCCGTACTCAGAGATCCACCTCTTTCTAAAGGAAATAAGAGACTCTGATATGTAGTGACGCTTATCATTCAAAACATACTGAAGGCATCGTAGGCAGAAAATATGAGGGCTTCTCCTCAATGAATAAAAAATAACATAGTGATATGAGAGGAAACCCAGTCTGCTTCCACTGACTGGTTGTTCTGGAGAGATTTCTGCTGGAAGAACTAGAGGAACCCTCCCACCACCTCTTATCAACATAATCACCTCTTTTTGCTCAGTGGAGAAAATGACTTTTACCCTTCGACTCCAAAAGGAGAAGGCGGATAAACGCTGGGAAAAATGGGATTGCTATAATTTTCCTACTATACTTTTTCTGTCTTAACCCTTTAACTGTGTTATGAACTGTAAATGTGTTTTTCTTTGACTGATTGTGCTGTTTTTGTCCCAGATCCCATCTGTTCTCTGTCCATACAAAAACTAAAAGTATTAAAAACATGAAATGAAGCGGTTCAGTTAACGTGTATAATGAGTCTGATGCAGCTGAGCTCAAACGAACTCACAACACGATCACAAGTAGCACTTAATGTTTTAAAATGTAGTGATTGACAGGACTGACAGCTAGTGACAATCAGGTGCTTCATCATCTTTCATCATCATCATCGTTCACACAGGTCGACTGTTGGTGTCTTATCAATGAGTTTACTACCAGTGGTGACATGTGATGGTTTTATCCAATCAGGAGGACCTGCTGAGGCTTCAGAGAGAGCGAGACGCAGCTGTGGAGGACAGGCGCCGGCTGGAGGCGGAGCTACAGACACTACGAGCCAATCACAGGTCTTGGCTAACATCACACACACACACACAACAGTGAAAAAAGTTTAAATAAATAATGTTAATCTAATCAACTGACAGCAACACATGAAGCATCAGCAGCTCACAGATTCGAGACGGTTTGTACACTGTCGCAGCGGTGGGTGGAGCTAAACATGAAGCCCCGCCCCCACTCCCAGTGGCAATGAGGGCTTCTCAAAAAGCTTCTTTACTTCCCCACATTTTGTTCTCCGTTTCACTCAATAAAAAGTTATTGAAAAGGGAAAATAAAGCTTTACAAACTCACAGTAGTATAACTAGCTTGCTGGCTTAGCTTGTTCACTAATGGGACAATAAGTTGACACAGTTGTTTAAAGCTGTATTAGTATCATGTCTTCCTAACTGTGTGTCTGTATATAAAGGTGGATGTAGTGACGTCACTCATTGGTTTCATTGAAGCTGCTTTTCCTGCTAACAGGGCAGCTGTCGTAATCAAGTAACAAACTTAAAAAAGTTAAATATTGTGACAATAGTTCGACTTTAGAGATTGAGACCAGAATGACTCAACAATGAATGATTCAGAATTTCTCCAGTGAGAAGTTGAGGCTTTTTGAATGGGAGTCAGTTGGATCAGCTAGCGGTCGTCGGTGGCATTTTAAGGTACTTCAGCTTCAAGATGTGTTTGCCGCTTTATTTTTACTCCAACAGAGAAGCTTCAATAAAACAATGAAACATTGAAACCATTGAATCAATGTTTGACAGCTGCTATAATTTGCCACCTCTGTGTTTTTGATCTCATGTAATTCATAAATGAATTAATCAAAGAACTGAGGCTAGAAAAGCATATAAAACTATATGAAGTTCATGTCTAATTCAGACCTGACCTGATGTCTCAGATCAAGGTTTGCAGTAACAGACAGTAGGTCGGATGCTAAAGCTGAACTTTATTCAGATGAAGACGACACTTTACTTTCAATCTGTCAAAACAACACAACACAGAGTCTAATTGAATCAGGACGAACGTTTGTTAAAGGAACAGAAATAACAAACAATCACAGACTGACGTCACGTTCTAATAAATCAACTGAATCATATCAGATTCATGTTGAACACACTTTTAATGTAAACACAGATGATGAAAGTTGGTTTAAAATATATCGACCAAAATGTGCCTGAACCCTCATCAAAGAGTTTGATTGTATTACACTGTCTCATTAATTAATCAATCAATTCAATCAATCTTTATTTATATAGCACCAAATCACAACAGAAGTCATCTCAAGGCACTTTTCACATAGAGCAGGTCAAGACCGTACTCTTTAATATACAGAGACCCAACAATTCCCCCATGAGCAGCAGCAGGAAAAACTCCCCTTTAACGGGTAGAAACCTCAAGCAGACCCCGGCTCTTGGTGGGCGGCCATCTGCTTTGACTGGTTGGGTTGAGAGAGAGAAAGAGAGAGGGAAAGGGGGGGGCAGAATAACAACAATCATAACGATAACAATAACAACAGCAGCAGCAGACAGGGAAGGATGCCATCAGGACTGTGAAGGACCGCGAAGGTTCGGCCCAGAACCCAGGGGTTCCTGTGAGATGAGAAAGCACAAAAAACTCCGGGGAAGAAGCAAAGTTAGTGACGACATTGATGTTACATGAATGCATACAGATGGAGAGGAGGAGGAGGAGAGAGGAGCTCAGTGCATCATGGGAAGTCCCCCAGCAGTCTAGGCCTATAGCAGCATAACTAAGGGCTGATCCAAGGCGAGCCTGGTCGGCCCTAACTATAAGCTTTATCAAAAAGGAAAGTTTTAAGCCTACTCTTAAACATAGAGAGGGTGTCTGCACCCCGGACTGAATCTGGAAGATGGTTCCACAGGAGAGGAGCCTGATAGCTGAATTGACTAATTAATTGATCATCAGAATGTTCACAGATGTTATGAATTAATGAATCAGAAGTAATGATACTAACTATATAAGGTTTGTGTCTAATTCAGACCTGACACTAACAGCAACAGCAGCATCACAACAGTCACAGTGTAAAGTGCTGTTAGCGCCCCCTACAGGCTGCAGAGTTCATTACAGCCACAGTATAAACAAACAAACATCCTAACCAGACCTGAACCGCAGCGCTGTCGCATCATCAAACATCATTATTGATTAACAGTGACGTGTTTAAAGGTTTTATAAAACACAGACAGATGATGTCGTCCTGCTGATTACCGCCGTCGTTCTGGAGTCACATGATCAAACCGCAGATCTGGAGGTTAATCTAATCTGTATTTAATATTTGATATTGAACATGATGAACAACCTGCATCTGTACCATTTGGATCTGTTTCAGTCTATCAAATATGTTTACACTGTAATATTCCAGCAGCTGGGCGCCAATAAAATATGTAAAATAACAAAATAACCATCTCATAAAAAACAGTCATTTTCCATATTAAAATACAGTTCATAGCTTTAAATAAAAAATAAATAAAATCTTTTTTTTTTTGGTTTGGCTTTTTAATCATAAATAAGATATTTCCACCTATAAAAAATTAAATTCCCCATAAAAATATACTGACTATAAAACAGATAATCAGGTTTAATCAGGTTGTTGTAAAACAGGTAATGAGGTTTAGAATTGCATCAATCTACTGAAGATCATATTAAGTGTAATATGAGTTATATGTTTCATGTTATTTTACATTAGACATGTATTTTGTAATTTTATTGACATTTTCATGTATTTTTGAAATACAGTCTGAGAACATTTACACACATGCAGATAACAAGAAGCTTTGAACATGCCGCAGTGATGATGTCACAGTGATGTCACCATGATGATGTCACAGCTGATCAGTTTGTGTGTGTTCTCTCTCAGCTCTTGGGGACTCCTGACTCCTCCTCCATCTCTCGCCGCTGACTGCAGCTCTGCGGCGGCGGCAGCGGCGGGTCCCCTGCAGTCCCCGCCCCCCCCACAGGCCCCGCCCCCGAAGGCCCAGCTGCAGCAGCTGTCGAAGGAGAAGCAGAGCGTGGAGGCGGAGCTTCAACGCTGCCAGGAGGCGGAGCGAGAAGCCATCGATAGAGTTCGCAGGTACGTTACTGAACCAACCTGTAAAGATCTGCAGTTTCATCCTGCCGTCACCATGACAACACAAACACAAACAAGTCAGTAGAGCTGTGAAGTGAGAGGAGATATTTCTGGTTCCTGCAGTAAAATCCCCTTCAGACTGATCAACATGAAACTCTCATCACAGGAAAACACGAACAACTGTGTTAAAAAATATCTGCTTCAAAACTGAAGGAGAGACTTTAACTACGACTCCCAAGATGCATTTCATTCATTCATTTCCTCACACTTACACTGAAATGTCTCCGCCATCTAGCTTTCAACCCTTTCATAACTGACTTCACTGCTGTACGCTGAGATCCATCTGAGGGAACCTGCAGGATTAGACTCTGTTGACTTCCTGCATCCTCAGTTAAAGGCGCAGTCCTCCGAAATTCCCTCCCTGCCAGTTCAACACAGATTCAAAAGTTTAAAACGTTTGTTTAAAACTTGGCCAGAACTGTAATCATGACACCAACTAGTCATTATTTGTGGACTTGGGTTCATGCTATAAATGGTTTGTGTTTTGAACACCTATGGGAGATGTTAGACAGCGCTCTCCACCACCGTCATCAAAACATCTTCTGATCCACAAGAGTTCAGAGACCGTAGAATCAATAACAAGGCTGAGGAACAGCGTTCTGATTGGCTGACAGCTGGACTCAAATATCCAGTCAGTTTGGGTCAGCGGAGGCCTAAAGTTTAGAGAAGCAAGCTTGTGACTGGAGGGTCGCTGGTTCAATCCCCGGATCGACGGGATCGATCTCTGTGGGGAAGTGAAGCAGCAGCACTCGCCCCTCCCTCATTACCTCCTCTGAAGTGCCCTCGAGCAAGACACTGAACTCCAACTGCTGCAGCGGCAGCAGGTCAGACTGTGAATGTGATGTTCCTGTAAAAAAAATCAGACGGCAAAAAGTCACAGCTGACAGGAAGTGAGTTTGAACCTGTTTTCATTGGAAGATCACCTGCTGTGTGTGTCTGTGTGTGTGTGTGTGTGTGTGTCTGTGTGTGTGTGTGTGTCTGTGTGTGTGTGTGTGTCTG
>NC_058120.1:30536912-30539412 GCF_914725855.1 Thunnus albacares | reverse complement strand
GTGTTAATGAGGTTAACGTGTTAATGAGGTTAACGTGTTAATGTGTTAATGAGGTTAACGTGTTAATGAGGTTAACGTGTTAATGTGTTAGAGGTTAACTAGTTAATGAGGTTAACGTGTTAACGTGTTAATGAGGTTAACGTGTTAATGTGTTAATGAGGTTAATGTGTTAGAGGTTAACGTGTTAATGAGGTTAACGTGTTAACGTGTTAATGAGGATAACGTGGAAATGAGGTTAACGTGTTAATGAGGATAACGTGGAAATGAGGTTAACGTGTTAATGAGGATAACGTGGAAATGAGGTTAACATGTTTATGAAGTTAACGTGTTAATGAGGTTAACATGTTAACGTGTTAATGAGGATAACGTGTTAACGTGTTAATGAGGATAACGTGGAAATGAGGTTAACGTGTTAATGAGGATAACGTGGAAATGAGGTTAACATGTTTATGAAGTTAACGTGTTAATGAGGTTAACATGTTAACGTGTTAATGAGGATAACGTGTTAACGTGTTAATGAGGATAACGTGGAAATGAGGTTAACATGGTAATGAAGTTAACGTGTTAATGAGGTTAATGTGTTAATGAGTTAACGTATTAATGTGTTAATGTCTTAATGAGGTTAACGTGTTAATGAGGTTAACGTGTTAATGTGTTAATGAGGTTAACGTGTTAATGAGGTTAACGTGTTAATGAGGTTAACGTGTTAATGTGTTAATGAGGTTAACGTGTTAATGAGGTTAACGTGTTAATGTGTTAGAGGTTAACTAGTTAATGAGGTTAACGTGTTAACGTGTTAATGTGTTAATGAGGTTAATGTGTTAGAGGTTAACGTGTTAATGAGGTTAACGTGTTAACGTGTTAATGAGGATAACGTGGAAATGAGGTTAACGTGTTAATGAGGATAACGTGGAAATGAGGTTAACATGTTTATGAAGTTAACGTGTTAATGAGGTTAACATGTTAACGTGTTAATGAGGATAACGTGTTAATGAGGATAACGTGGAAATGAGGTTAACGTGTTAATGAGGATAACGTGGAAATGAGGTTAACATGGTAATGAAGTTAACGTGTTAATGAGGTTAATGTGTTAATGAGTTAACGTGTTAATGTGTTAATGAGGTTAACGTGTTAATGTGTTAGAGGTTAACGTGTTAATGAGGTTAACGTGTTAATGAGGTTAACATGTTAATGAAGTTAACGTGTTAATGTGTTAATGAAGTTAACGTGTTAATGAGGTTAACATGTTAATGAGGTTAACGTGTTAATGAGGTTAACGTGTTAATGAGGTTAACGTGTTAATGAGGTTAACGTGTTAACGTGTTAATGAGGATAACGTGGAAATGAGGTTAACGTGTTAATGAGGATAACGTGGAAATGAGGTTAACATGTTTATGAAGTTAACGTGTTAATATGGTTAACATGTTAACGTGTTAATGAGGATAACGTGTTAACGTGTTAATGAGGATAACGTGGAAATGAGGTTAACGTGTTAATGAGGATAACGTGGAAATGAGGTTAACATGGTAATGAAGTTAACGTGTTAATGAGGTTAATGTGTTAATGAGTTAACGTGTTAATGTGTTAATGAGGTTAACGTGTTAATGTGTTAGAGGTTAACGTGTTAATGAGGTTAACGTGTTAATGAGGTTAACATGTTAATGAAGTTAACGTGTTAATGTGTTAATGAGGTTAACGTGTTAATGAGGTTAACGTGTTAATGAGGTTAACATGTTAATGTGTTAATGAGGTTAACGTGTTAATGAGGTTAACGTGTTAATGAGGTTAATGTGTTAATGAGGTTAACGTGTTAATGAGGTTAACGTGTTAACGTGTTAATGAGGTTAACGTGTTAATGTGTTAGAGGTTAACGTGTTAATGAGGTTAACGTGTTAACGTGTTAATGAGGTTAACGTGTTAATGTGTTAGAGGTTAACGTGTTAATGAGGTTAACGTGTTAATGAGGTTAACGTGTTAACGTGTTAATGAGGTTAACGTGTTAATGTGTTAATGAGGTTAACGTGTTAATGAGGTTAACGTGTTAATGAGGTTAACGTGTTAATGAGGTTAACGTGTTAACGTGTTAATGAGGTTAACGTGTTAACGTGTTAGAGGTTAACGTGTTAATGAGGTTAACGTGTTAATGAGTTAACGTGTTAATGTGTTAATGAGGTTAACGTGTTAATGAGGTTAACGTGTTAATGAGGTTAACGTGTTAACGTGTTAGAGGTTAACGTGTTAATGAGGTTAACGTGTTAATGAGGTTAACGTGTTAACGTGTTAATGAGGTTAACGTGGTTAACGTGTTAATGAGGTTAACGTGTTAATGAGGTTAACGTGTTAACGTGTTAATGAGGTTAACGTGTTAATGTGTTAATGAGGTTAACGTGTTAATGAGGTTAACGTGTTAATGAGGTTAACGTGTTAATGTGTTAATGAGGTTAACGTGTTAATGAGGTTAACGTGTTAATGAGGTTAACGTGTTAATGTGTTAATGAGG
>NC_058120.1:30506912-30529412 GCF_914725855.1 Thunnus albacares | reverse complement strand
ATTGGACTCGTCTGCCCACAGATGTTGGACTCATTGGACTCGTTTGCTTGCAGGTTTCAGACTCGTTGGACTGGTCTGCCTGCAGGTATTGGACTTGTTGGACTTGTCTGCCCACAGATGTTGGACTCATTGGACTCGACTACCAGCAGGTGTTAGACTCGTTGGACTCATCTGCCTGCAGGTTTTGGACTTGTTTGGCTTGTCTGCCTGCAGGTGTTGGACTCGTTGGACTCGTCTGTCCTCACGTTTTGGAATCGTTGGACTCGTCTGCCTGCAGGTTTTGGACTCATTGGACTCGTCTGCCCGCAGGTTTTGGACTCATTGGACTCGTCTGCCCACAGATGTGGACTCATTGGACTCAACTACCAGCAGGTGTTGGACTCATTGGACTCGTCTGCCTGCAGGTTTTGGACTCGTCTGCCTGCAGGTTTCAGACTCGTTGGACTCGTCTGCCTGCAGGTTTCGGACTCGTCAGACCTGGCGGTTTCAGATCGGGACGTTCTCTGTCTGCTGGCAGATATTTAATATTTGTATATCCTTCCTGTTGGTTGATGATTAATAAGCTGCCGTTAGTTTGTTTGCTGAACAGAATAAAATGACGCTTCATTTATTTTCAACTTGGTAAGAAGAAGAATTTCTTCTTTTGTTAAATTCATTTTTATTTCTCGTACTTATTGGATAACAAAATAATCAATAAATACATAATAACTTCAGTGTTTGTGCAACTTATATCTTATATTCTCACATATATTCCCAGCTCACCTTATTATATCGTTATAATATTTGAACTTGTTCACGCAAGATCCGCATCTTTTTATTATCTTTTTTGCGCAAGATTTACAAGAGTTTATTACTTGTTAGTCAGATATGATGTTGAGAAGAGAAAGTCAAGCTGGAAATTCTTATTTGGCCATTTTTCATCTTTATTTCTTGTATTTATCGGAGTTTCAATTAATCCTTCGAGATTTGTTCTTCCTGTTCCCTCCGTATATGATATATAAGTTCATGTTGCTGTATGTGTTTCCTTTTTACACCAAGACATTAATTTAATATCTGATTGTGTTCACAACATATAAATGTTGTACATAAATAAACACAATGTGTCCGTGCAGGTTCTCTGGACCAATCAAAACGTTTCTTTTCTCGGAGTTTATAAGATCAGCTGATCATATCAATCAGTCTGAAGTTCAGTTCGCTGCTTTAAAGTTTTCTGAGTTAAACCAGTCTCACCAGAATAACCGTGAAATCTCTGCCAATTACCCCCCATCCTCTCCAACACCCCCCACCCCCACCTCACACTTCTTCATGATCTGTAATGAAGGACCCCCCCCACCCCACCCCCCCCGGACCACCAACCTCCCGGCTGAAGCATATTACCACCTCACAAAGCCCTAATAAACTTCTTCCGTATAATTTTTAATGGAAAAGCAGCTGCTGCTCAGAGCAGATTTGGGATGAAGACCCCCCCTCCTCCTCCTCTGTGCCCCCCCCCACCTCTCTCTCTCTCTCTCCTTTGAACGTCCTCCTCCTTCTCTCCTCCTTTCTTCTCTCTCTGTGATTCTGGAGGGGATTTCTTTGCTCTTTTCGTTGGTCGAGCACAATTGTGTTATTGGAGATAATTAATTCCAATCCCCATCAAAAGGCATTAGTGGCCCCGGGGCCCCTGTTCGTGGCTTTCTAGTGGGGGAATGAAAGGCGAGGGGAAGAAAGGGGCCGAGGGCCGCCGTATTGTGGCCGACATTTTCCTCCATAAGGCGCGAGCAGAGAGAAAAGGGGCCGAGGGCTTTAGTGAAATGATGCTGGGGGCCGCGGGACCGCCACCGCCACCGCTGCCGCTGCCGGAGGGCCCCGTCCGGCCCCGCTCCGCCCCGCCGGGAACATATGGCTCGTATTACAGCAGGCTGGGTGGCAGAGAGATCGGTTTATTAGACAGCAGACATCCTGATTCTCCCGCTTCATGTTCGTGTTTCTGATGTCACACACAGAGCTGCAGCAACAAAGACTCCATTAACCTGCTGATGTCGGAGTTCAGCCTGTAAAACACTGCAAATGTCCAAACTGACGTCTTCACAGAAATATTCAGCTCATAAAGATCTAAAACACGGAAACACCGGAGGATCAAATCAATTATCAAAGCAGCTGATTCTTTTTCTGTCCATCGACTCTAAAACACAAATGTTAAGAACTTCAAACACCGAACAAGAGTTTCAAATACAAGAAAACACAACAATCACATCTGAACCCGCTCAGACACAAATATCCAAACATCAAATATTAAATATCAAATATTAAATATCCACAGTAATTAAATCCTGTTCTGAACTGACTGATGATGATAAAGATGATTTCTGTTATTCTTCCTGAATGTGACCCTCATCTTCTTCATTCCTTCATGTTTCTGTTTTCTGTGTCCAGTTAAAACCAAACTGTCTCATGATGTATCTCCATATATATCCATCTATATCTATCTATATATCTATATATCTATATATATATATATATAGATATATAGATATATAGATAGATGGATATATATATATATATATCCATCTATCTATCTATATATATATATAAATATATATATAATCTATCTATCTATCTATATATAGATAGATAGATATAATATAATAAGATATAATAATCTGAGTTTTTTTCTAGACGCCATGATGATGATGATGATGATGATGAACAGTAATAAATAAATATCATAAACTGATCAGATATGAACGTCTCCTTCTAACATGAGAAATAAATGTTCTGTAATTATCTCACACGGACACACGTGCAGGAAATAAGACTTTATTTATTTATTTATTGTAATAAATGTATAAAAACTTTTTGCTGTTTTTTTTTTCCTCAAATGTTCAGTTTATTATTCACACTCAAGTTGTGTTTGTGTTATCTGCTATATATCCACATCATCATCATCATCATCATCATCATTATTATCATTATTATCATTATTATTATTATTATCATTATTATCATTATTATTATTATTATTATTCTCATGGCTGAGTTCTGGTCTGGAGTTATGAGGTTTTCAGTGCAGCAGTTAACAGATGTTTGTGATATAAAATGTTTTCTTTCAGTGAATTATGTTAAAATCATATTTGTGAAATTTAATTTTACATTATTAAAATCTGACCTGTTTGTTTTTTTTCTTCAGTGATAAACAGCTGTGACCTCCAGCAAAGGTCACCGTCAGTAAAGCAGCTGATCCGCAGACAAATGACATGTCATTTTACACATATGACACATATGACACATATGACTCAGTCCGTCCGGCAGCTTCACGGGTTTTATTGCTGTTAAATGATTCTGTTTGTTCTGGTTTAAATATTCTGACAGAAAATAAGATTCAGGCTTCATCTAATTAATTGAATTATTGGCTTCAATTGTTTGGTAATTAATTAATTCCAGACATGTTTAAGTTTAATTAATCGACCGACTGACAAAATCTGATGAAAAGAAATTCAATTCTGCGGAAAAAAGCGGATTAATAATGAAAATGTCACGTTTATTTTTGAATGTATTGTTTACATTTAGGAACAAAATCCAGAAAATAAAGTAGATAATCTGTTGAAATATATTTTAGATTTTATAGAACAGCTTCAAACATTTTGACCTCAACAATTAATAAACAGGATCAAAAATATTTCAGTTGGTTTCAGAGACAAAAAATAATAATAATAAAATCAGAGTTCAGTTTTTGTTTATATAAAAAAGAAACAAACTGTTTCAAATAAAAAAATAAAATGATCATTTTCAATAAAACATCTTCATTTCTATGAATTGATTGATTGAATTTTCTGTGTTTGGCTCGTGTGAGGTTTTTAGTTTAAAGCAGCCGCAGCTGTATGTTCATGTTGGCGGCTAATTAGCGGATAATTACAGGATCATTAGAGACATTTCGCGGCTCTGCGGCCAAAATGTGTGAAAAAGCTTCAGATCAAAGGTAAATCTGTCGGGATGTGTTCAGGTTCACGGAGCTGCGGCGGAGGTTACAGCCCACAAAGAGAGCCGAAATCCGGCGACAGCGGCGGCGCTTTGACGCGCTTTGAGGCCGCAGGAGGTTCACCGTGTTCGGCTTGTTCAGCAGCATGTCGGGGGAGGGAGAACCGAGTCCCAGCAGACACAGAGCCGGGAAACAACAGACACAGAGCCGGGAAACAACAGACACGGAGCCGAGAAATAACAGACACAGAGCCGGGAAACAACAGACACAGAGCCGGGAAACAGACACAGACACAGGGCCGGGAAACAACAGACACAGAGCCGGGAAACAACAGACACAGAGCCGGGAAACAACAGACACAGAGCCGGGAAACAACAGACACAGAGCCGGGAAACAGACACAGGGCCGGGAAACAACAGACACAGAGCCGGGAAACAGACACAGGGCCGGGAAACAGACACAGGGCCGGGAGACAACAGACACAGAGCCGGGAAACAACAGACACAGAGCCGGGAAACAGACACAGGGCCGGGAAACAGACACAGGGCCGGGAAACAACAGACACAGAGCCGGGAAACAGAGAACAGAGGAACCCCACAAAAAGAAAACAACATGAAAATAACCGGAAATAAAGACAAACAAACAATAAAAAACTACACGGAAATAAGCAAGAGAAGAAGAAAATAACTGATAAACAAGAAGTCAAACGACTGACAACATGAAAATAATGTAAACAAAAAGAAAAGAACAAATAAACAAAAAGAAAACATCAGGACCAAAAATAAATAACCAGAAACATCATCATCATCATCATCATCATCATCATCATCAGAACACAATCAGCTGATGTATTTAATTTAAAGGTTCTGATTAAATTAATTTATTGAATTAATGAGTTTTTCTGTTTTTTGTGTCGTTTCTGAAAATGATTCAAATGTTTTTATGACTCAGAGGATCTGAAATATGAAAACACTAAAAACTAGATTATATATTATACTATATTATACCATACTATACTATACTATACTATATTATATTATACTAAACTATACTATATTATATTATACTATACTAAACTATACTATATTATATTATACTATATTATATTATACTATATTATATTATATTATATTATATTATACTATATTATATTATATTATATTATATTATATTATATTATATTATATTATACTATATTATATTATATTATATTATATTATATTATATTATATTATATTATATTATATTATATTATATTATATTATTGTTACCAGAACGAGCCTCAAAACCGGATGTACGAGTTTTCCACCTGACAGCCACGAGCTGAGGTTTAGAAACTGATCAATTGATCAGATTCACGTGCCAGCGTCTGTCTCTGTTTGATCAATTCAAATCTAATAATAATAATAATAATAATAATAATAATGGGCTTGTTCATGGGGGAATTGTTGGGTCTCTGTAAATTAAAGAGTTCGGTCTTGACCTGCTCTATGTGAAAAGTGCCTTGAGATGACTTCTGTTGTGATTTGGTGCTATATAAATAAAAATTGATTGATTGATTAATAATAATAATAATAATAATAATAATAATAATAATAATAATAATAATAATAATAATAATAATAATAATCAGCAGCAGCTTCAGGAACATTTTGAGTTTCATGTTTTTTGTCGGAAATGAATTAATTTTATAAATAATTTTTAAATCAAACAAAATAAACTTTGTTTTGTTTTTATTTCATGAAATTATGAATCTGAAAAATCTCAAAATCAAACAGTTTCAGTAAAAATCTGAATTCATGTTTCATTGATTAATCGATCGATCAATGATCAATCAGCTGTTTGTCGTCATGATGAATTCATGTTTCATTGATTAATAAGTGTTTTATTGATCAGTCATTAATCACTCCATCAGAAACTCTCTCCAACAAAATCAATCAACCTGATCAATAATCTTTCATTGCTGATGATTTATTCGCTGCTGTTGTTTATTTATTGATGATTTTATAATCATTAATTATCAATGATTTATAATTTGTTCTTTTATAACGTGTTAAAATATTTATTCCTCTAATAATAATCAATGATTTATTCTAATCAATCATTTCAAGGTGAATCATTAATAAAAAGTGTGAGTGTGAAGTGATTCAGTGGTGAATCCCGATCAATGATCAATAAATCAATACGTTTCCAGAGTTTGTTTGTTTTATTTGAAAATGACAGAATAAGTTAAAACATGCATCAAAAACCAACGAAGAACAAACACACGACGAAGACGAGCCGCTGAGCACAAAGCCTCCTTCATCATCCTCTCATCCTCCTCTTCCTCTCAGCCAGCCTTCATCTTCCTCCTCTCTTCTCTCCCCCTGCAGACCGGGCAATGGAGGAGGAAGAGGAGGGGCAGGAGGAGGAAGAGGAGGAAGAGGAGGAGGAGGAAGAGGAGGAGGAGGAAGAGGAGGAGGAAGAGGAGGAGGAGGAAGAGGAGGAGGAGGAAGAGGAGGAGGAAGAGGAGGAGGAAGAGGAGGAGGAGGAAGAGGAGGAGGAAGAGGAGGAGGAGGAAGAGGAGGAGGAGGAAGAGGAGGAGGAGGAAGAGGAGGGTCTGTGTGTCTGTCAGCGTTCAGTAAAACATCCTTTTTTTTCCAGAAGAAGACAAAGAGCTTCCACTTCATTCATGCACATGATAATAATCAATAATCAATAATCAGTGATGGACAGAAGAGTTTAAATACATCAACAGTCAGAAAACGTTTCTCCTTTTACACACAGAGTGAGACTTCCTGATCAGCTGATCAATAACCGATCAATCGTTTCAATCACGTCGGTTTTATTTTATCTGTGATATGAAAACAATTAATCAATATATTAATTGATAATAAAAAATGTTCATTATTTGAAAATAGAAATGTTTAATTAATTTAAAGATGAAGACCAGGTGTTGTGACTGAAAGCACAGGAAGGTGGATCAATAATAAAAGAAAACAAACATTTATTGATCAAATGTTTCAATAAAATCAAGATTCTTCAGATTTATTTTATTGATTAATTGATCTTGAACCCTTAAAGTCAGATTTCATTAATCAATAACTTTCAGAGATCGAGAACTCGTCAATAATCAGATTTCCTCTCCTGATTGATCCAAAACACAAACAGATTTTTATTTTATTTCCACCTGAAGTTCAGATTTTAAAGTTATTGATATGTCTTAAAACTGCAACTGTTTGATCAATAATCAGTTCTGATCAGTCGATTGACGACAGCGGAGAGAAGATCAAACCATGTGTCCGATACAGACGTCAAACTGAGAGGCGGGAAAATCTGTGTTTCAGTCATTTGTGTGAACTGACCCTTTAAAATCGAGGGGAGGGGTCAGAGGTCACAGGGGGGTCAGAGGTCACAGGGGGGTCAGAGGTCACAGGGGGGCGGACGAGGTCGTGGGAGAAGTAATCAAAGTTTTAATAATTATCATCTGCAGTGGATTCTGTAAATATCAGCGTCGCTATGACGACAGGTTGACCTTCGACATTTAGATTCACCAGAAACCCGAAGCTGAGTTTAAAGCTGCGGGTCGAGGCCCTGCGAGAGGTCTGACGGTCCGTCTGACGGGTCCGAAGACGCTCAAACCAAACAGGTCTGACTCTCGGACAGGAAGTGAAGTCAGATTTCCTGTAAAACATTTCGTCTTAACTAACAGGAAGCTGATCAGCTGATCAAACTTTCTACAGAAAATCAATTTCTGAAGGACGAACTTCAACACAAGAAACTGATGATTCAATAAGATCAATAATCAATAAGTAATAAGAGTTTGTAACAAGTTAATCACCTGTTCACCTGTTCACCTGTTTACTTGTTCACCTGTTCACCTGTTTACCTGTTTACCTTGGTCACCTGTTTACTTGTTCACCTGTTCACCTGTTCACCTGTTTACCTGTTTACCTTGGTCACCTGTTTACTTGTTCACCTGTTTACTTGTTCACCTGTTCACCTGTTTACCTGTTTACCTGTTTACCTTGGTCACCTGTTTACTTGTTCACCTGTTTACTTGTTTACCTGTTTACTAGTTCACCTGTTCACCTGTTTACTTGTTAACCTGTTCACCTGTTTACCTGTTTACCTGTTTACTTGTTCACCTGTTCACCTGTTTACTTGTTCACCTGTTTACCTGTTCACCTGTTTACTTGTTCACCTGTTCACCTGTTTACCTGTTTACTTGTTTACCTGTTCACCTGTTTACTTGTTCACCTGTTCACCTGTTTACTTGTTCACCTGTTTACTTGTTTACCTGTTTACTAGTTCACCTGTTCACCTGTTTACTTGTTCACCTGTTCACCTGTTTACCTGTTTACCTGTTCACCTGTTCACCTGTTTACCTGTTTACCTGTTCACCTGTTCACCTGTTTACCTGTTTACTTGTTTACCTGTTCACCTGTTTACTTGTTCACCTGTTCACCTGTTTACCTGTTCACCTGTTCACCTGTTTACTTGTTCACCTGTTCACCTGTTCACCTGTTTACCTGTTCACCTGTTCACCTGTTTACTTGTTCACCTGTTTACTTGTTCACCTGTTTACCTGTTTACCTGTTCACCTGTTCACCTGTTTACCTGTTTACTTGTTTACCTGTTCACCTGTTTACTTGTTCACCTGTTCACCTGTTTACCTGTTCACCTGTTCACCTGTTTACTTGTTCACCTGTTCACCTGTTCACCTGTTTACCTGTTCACCTGTTCACCTGTTTACTTGTTCACCTGTTTACTTGTTCACCTGTTTACCTGTTTACTTGTTCACCTGTTTACCTGTTCACCTGTTTACTTGTTCACCTGTTTACCTGTTTACCTGTTCACCTGTTCACCTGTTTACCTGTTCACCTGTTCACCTGTTTACTTGTTCACCTGTTTACCTGTTTACCTGTTTACCTGTTTACCTTGGTCACCTGTAGGAAACTATATTTATATATTCGTTCATCGTTCAGACTTCAGTTCATCTAGAAACATCTCGTTAAATGTTTGATCATCAGAGACGACGATGAAACGACTTCAGGACTTTATCGTATCAACGAGTTGGATTTTAAAATATGATTAATATGAGAATATGAGAGCGTGTGAGTTTATAATTAATAATAAATTATATAAACCTGAACTAAAACTGCAGATTGACCTGCGAGGGGCCGCGCGTCCAATTTTCAATTAATCAAATTACCAAAAGATAACGAAGCCTAACGAGAGCAGACCAGCAGACAGCAGCTTCGCCTCAAACATGTTGGTTTCAATTTTAATTCTAATTTTAACAAGATCGTTAAAACATCATTTTTCATCTCAGAAATATAAACTCCGACTTTTTAACCCAGAGAGACGCTGAAAGGCCCATTGAGCCTTTCAGCAGCATTACTGGTCTTTAGACCAGTTATTACTGGTCTAAAGACCAGTAATAAACATCTATAAGGTAACTGGTTCAGAAAGCTGCTGCCAGGATCACATGACCACACAGCTGATCACATGACATCACTGACATCTGTTAGAACTGATGTTAAAGTTCTTTCACTTGTCAATAAAGTTTTAAATGACCTCGTTCCTCCCTGATCCGGTTCCAGCAGGACCACTGAGGTTCTCCTCACTGGTCTGTTCCTCATGTGACCCGTAAAGTACCAGACAGGCTACTTCCTGTTTCCATGGAGCACACTGCCTCTGACTGGTGATACTGGTCTGACTGGTGATACTGGTGACACGGCCTCTGACTGGTGATACTGGTGACGCAGCCTCTAACTGGTGACACTGGTCTGACTGGTGATACTGGTCTGACTGGTGATGCTGGTGACACTGGTCTGACTGGTAATACTGATAACACTAGTCTGATTGGTGACACTGGTCTGACTGGTGATACTGGTGACGCGGCCTCTGAGTGGTGACACTGGTCTAAATGGTGATACTGGTGACATTGGTCTGACTGGTGACACTGGTCTGACTGGTGATACTGGTGACACTGGTCTAAATGGTGATACTGGTGACACTGGTCTGACTGGTAATACTGATAACACTAGTCTGATTGGTGACATTGGTCTGATTGGTGACACTGGTCTGACTGGTGATACTGGTGACACTGGTCTGACTGGTGATACTGGTCTGACTGGTGATACTGGTGACACTGGTCTGACTGGTAATACTGATAACACTAGTCTGATTGGTGACACTGGTCTGACTGGTGATACTGGTGACACGGCCTCTGACTGGTGACACTGGTCTGACTGGTGATACTGGTGACACTGGTCTGACTGGTGATACTGGTGACACGGCCTCTGACTGGTGACACTGGTCTGACTGGTGACACTGGTCTGACTGGTGATACTGGTGACACTGGTCTGACTGGTGATACTGGTGACATGGCCTCTGACTGGTGACACTGGTCTGACTGGTGATACAGGTCTGACTGGTGATACTGGTGACATGGCCTCTGACTGGTGACACTGGTCTGACTGGTGATACTGGTGACACTGGTCTGACTGGTGATACTGGTGACACGGCCTCTGACTGGTGACACTGGTCTGACTGGTGATACAGGTCTGACTGGTGATACTGGTGACATGGCCTCTGACTGGTGACACTGGTCTGACTGGTGATACTGGTGACACTGGTCTGACTGGTGATACTGGTGACACGGCCTCTGACTGGTGACACTGGTCTGACTGGTGACACTGGTCTGACTGGTGATACAGGTCTGACTGGTGATACTGGTGACACTGGTCTGACTGGTGACACTAGTATGACTGGTGATACTGGTGACACTGGTCTGACTGGTGATACTGGTGACACGGCCTCTGACTGGTGACACTGGTCTGACTGGTGATACAGGTCTGACTGGTGATACTGGTGACATGGCCTCTGACTGGTGACACTGGTCTGACTGGTGATACTGGTCTGACCGGTGATACTGATAACACAAGTCTGATTGGTGACACTGGTCTGACTGATGATACTGGTGACACTGCCTCTGACTGGTGACACTGGTCTAAATGGTGATACTGATAACACAAGTCTGATTGGTGACACTGGTCTGACTGGTGATACTGGTGACACAGCCTCTGACTGGTGACACTGGTCTGACTGGTGATACTGGTCTGACCGGTGATACTGGTCTGACTGGTGATACTGGGGATACTAGTCTGACTGGTAACACTAGTCTGACTAGTGACACTGGGGATACTGGTCTGACTGGATATAAAGTGTTGCTGGATGTGTTTCTGACCTGTTTTGGTGTCTCTGTGTGTAAAAGGGGGGCAGGTCCTCTGAATGTTAGTGGGACTGTTTGAGTCCTGGTTTGGTCACAGTGCAGAAGTTCAGTTCAGCTGCTGCAGAAACCAGAACCCGGATCGGGTCCTGCATCCGCTCACAGTCCAACAGGAAGTCCGGACGGCTGCATGCAGAGTAAACAAACAGGAGGTGCAGCAGCTACTATGAGGTGTTGAGCAGCGGTCTGGGATACACTCCTTGGTAGTATGAGGCCTCCAGAGGCTCCATGGTCCGCCCACCGAGGCCGGATGCCCCCCCAGTGCTGTAGGACGAGTACTGCAGGGCCTCGTAGGCCTTCAGGTCCAGTTTGTGCTGCTGCTCTGAAGACGACATTAAGTTATTGATGGAGAACGGGTGGTTGAAGGAGTAGTGGGGGTCTCCTTTGATGTGGAGCTGGGACTCGTGCGCCATGGAGTGGGGGGGTAGCGACAGGGAGGACAGGAGTTGGGAGCCAGACACTTTCAGGTCCGCCGCCCCACTGGCCCCCCGCAGGTCCAGGCCGGGGGGCGAGGCTGCCTGGCTGGAGGAGGGCAGGGAAGAGGAGTCCAGGAGTCCTGGAGGTTTGATGGAGTCCCCAGAAGGAGACGCTGCCCCCCCTCCACCTCCACCCTCCTTCCTGCTGTCAGACTTCGTCGTCATCTTCTTCTCACATTTGAACCTCTTCTGGCGCCGCAGGTAGCAGCCGTTCTCAAACATGTTCCCCGAGTCTGGGTGCAGGGTCCAGTACGAGCCTTTTCCCGGCTTGTCAGGTGAACGCGACACTTTGACAAAGCAGTCGTTGAAGGAAAGTGAGTGCCGGATGGAGTTCTGCCAGCGCTGCTGGTTCTGCCGGTAGTATGGGAACAGGTCCATGATCCACTGGTAGATCTCACTCAGCGTCAGCATCTTGCTCGGGGCCTGCTGGATCGCCATTGTGATGAGTGAGATGTAAGAATACGGCGGCTTGGCGTGCGGGTAGCTCCGTCTGAACGCCTTGTTGTCACGGCTCCGGTTCAGCCCGCCACCGCCATATGCCATGCCAGGGCTCATGGCAGGACTCATACCACCATATGGGTTCAGACCCATCGAGGCCTGCTGGGCCGACACCGAGCTCATCCCGGATGGGCTCAGTGCCCCGCCCATCGAAGCCACGCCCCCGCCGAGGCCGGACATGGCTGCTGGAGCGGAGCCACCCATCCCTGCCACGGGGGCAGGGCTTAGGCCAGTGCCGCCGTACGACATGTTGAAGGATCCCGATGTGGTCCCACTGCTAGACATGTAGCCCGACATAGAGCCCATCCCGAGACCAGAACCCATCCCACTGCCCGCCATCGGAGAGTACACCTGCAGAGAGACCAGAACCAGTTAGACCAGAACCAGCTGTGTTTTGCATTGAGACATTTATATTATATCTTTTCTGCTTATATATGCTCCATTAGATATTATCGTCAGAGATCACAATATGCTGATGATACACATATATACATGTCAGTCGAACCAAATGATCCAAGCTCCCTGATTAACTGCTTGTCAGCAATCAATAAATGGATGAACAATAACTTTCAAAAACTAAACCAGGAGAAAACAGAAATTCTTCTGGTCAGCCCAAAAGCCAAAAGAGATTTGCTGCACGAGGAACTCGGTAATCAGAAGAAACCAGAACGCCTCGGAGTCATCTTAGACTCTGATCTGAATTTTAAACATCAAATAAACAACAAAAACCACAACAAACCAAAACTGCTTTTTAAAGTGTTAGCAATATCACGAAGCTATGTCCATTTTTAACTTTAAAAGATGCAGAAAAATGAATTCATGCTTATATATCGAGTCAGCTTGACTTCTGTAATGATCTTTTTACGGGTCGCCTTGGAAATATGACTGAAAAGCTGCAGCTCATCCAGAGTTCAGCTACCGAGCTCCTGACTACGACAAGGAAGAGAGGCATATTACCGCAGCCTCTCTACACTGGCTCCATCTTTATTTTACAATTGATTTTAAAGTGTTTTTACTTGTTTTTAAAGCTCTTAAAGGGTCAGAACCAGCCCATGTGGTTACTGTCCCCCATGTGTCCTCAGGTCCGCTGCTGCTGCTCTTTCAGAGGTTGGAAATCTGCTGGAGGACGCTGCTTTCTTCAACTATGCCACAAAATTATGGAATTCTCTAGTGAGACACATCAGAAAGGCTGAAAACACACATATACAACCGAACGGCCGACGGCGAGACAGACCGATTCATTTAGATCTTATTTATTTGTTTGTTTGTTTGTTTGTGCATCAGATCAGAGATCCAATCATTAGCTCGACTCTTGCTCAGATTCTTTTTTCTGCACCAAAACAAACAGCAGACAAACAGAATTACGTCCTCAATGCATCAATAATCAATAATCAGTAGACGGTTCCTGCTTTATGTGACTGAGTTCAAACTGAGAACAAACTTTAATTTATCTGAACAGGTGAAATAAAAACCTCTTAATTAACAAATGAAGCAGACTTACCTTTAAATATCAATTTAAAACACTGTTAAACAATTATACTTTTCCTAAATGTATTATAATATCTTTACATGAATTAAACCCTGAAAACACAACATGTTTAACAAGAAATTCAAATTTAATCCCCTTTAAAGTGTGAACAGATGTTTTAATGCTACGTGAGCAGTTTTTACAGTCTTTAATAAACCTTTGAACTTTGTCCGATAAGATTATAATCTATTAAATATTTCCTTAATAATCTGTTAAAGATGATAATTTATGGACAAATTAAACACCAAAAATAAAGATATTAAGAGAAATATGACTGTAATGTATCAACATTTAAAAGACAAAAAACACATTCATTTCAAAAGCAGTTCATTAAGAAACTGAGATTTTAAAGGAGTTTTACTATTTAACAATTTATTAATAATGTTCTACATAAACAGCTTTTAATGGATCAATTAATAATCCCCTTAAACTCACATTATCAATAACTTTATTATTTGTCAATTCATCAACACACACACTGAAACGTCCTTTAATCTACGAAATGATTTTATGAATAAACAAAAAGTATTTTAAAGTAAAATGAAGCGACGCAGTGGAGACTTTAATCACAGATCGATTAACTTTAAACGATCAATGATCAAACTGATCAAACTGATAATGTCTTACGTCACCTGTCCTTCATCACTTTCTTCTTAAATTATTCATTTTGTTTTACTTTTGAACTGAAATGTTTCTGCTTAAAAACAATATAATGACCACATTTCATATTAACATCAATAAACACATTGAATAATAATAATAATAATAATAATAATAATAATAATAATAATAATAATAACATTTTAAACTATTAAACATTTAACATCACAATTGATATAATAATTTTATATAACTAATATCATTATATTTAATGTTTATAATGAAGCTAATTCTCACATTTCACGAACATTAATCAACATTAAAATGAATTAAAATCATCAAAATCACAACATTTAATTCTCTATTTCTATAATAATCTGAAACAGCGCGTGCGCCGCCGCTGAGAGAAATAATCAATAACATTTATCAGGTTATAGAAATCTGTCATCAGCTTTAAAACAGCTGATTTTACTTCATTATTGTCTAATTATTATAAAAAGTCTGTAAGTGATTAAACATTAAAGAGACAACTTCCGTTAACATATTGCTGATCAATAACTGGATCAATAATCAGCTTTATTAAAAATCAGGAGTCCCGTTAAATCACATGATCAATATTACTTCATTATGTTCTTCTTCATCTCAGTTTGATGCACAAACAGAAGCGAACGATCGTTTATTGATTATGTGTGAAGTCCGCTGCTGATCACATGTATTGATCAACATGTGTTCAACATATTTTCAGCAGCTCGTGTGTCTCTGATATTTCATTTGATTTAATTAATCAAACATTGTGTTTATAATTAATTCAAGCTTGTGATTATAGTTTTGATCTTTTTATGAAGCTGAAACATTTTTCTTCTTTTTAAATAAAGTTAATTAATTTACATCAAAAACTTCATTAAAGTAACTTTTATTTACTGTGTAGAAACAAGCCGCCGCGTCGCTTCTGTCTCCGCGTTTCTCCGGGAATTTTCCGGGAATTTTCCGGGAATTTTCCGGGAATTCTCCGGGACAGAAACGGATGTGAAGTTTATCGGTTTAAACTGGAGAATTTTCCGTTAAATGTGGGTTAGTGAGCACCGGGTCCGGGCCGGTGTGACCCGGGTGTGAGAGCCGCAGCTCCCCGGAGGAAGCGGCGGTAAAGCGGACAGAGAGTGACCGACCTCCTCGCTGTAGTATCCGCTCCAGTCCGGAGCCTCGTGCCCTTCCATCTTCACCGCGCCCAGCATGACCGGACAGGTCCCGGTCCCGGTCCCGCTCCTGTCCTGTCCCGCTCTGTGTCCTGCTCCAGCAGAAAACCTTCCGAGCCGAGCCGAGCCGAGCCGAGCCGGGCCAGGAGGAGCAGAGAGAGAGGCAGAGTGTTAGTGAGGAGGTGATGGTGACCTGCGGACTGATGTGATCCTCCTGCAGGTCCAGCCCTCCCGCTCCCTCCCGCTCCCTCCTCCTCCTCCTCCTCCTCCTGCTCCTCTTCCCTCTCCTCCTCCTCTTCCTCCTCCTTCTCCTCCTCCTCTTCCTCCTCCTCCTCCTCCTCCATCACACCTGCTTCCTTCAGACATTTTATCACAAAACAAAGCAGAAATTCATCATGAAGCTCAAACACTGAATTTTTGATATTTTTGTTCTTATTTTATTTCACTGGTGTTTTCACACTTCCAGTAAATCCAGTAACACCATTAAAGTGATTTTTACGGGTACAATGTGAAGATGAATTTAATGAATGATGTTAATCTTGATAATCTACAGGTGCTAAAATCCACAGAAGCAGTAAAATAATAAAAACAACAGAAAAGAACCTTAAATAATTAAAGTGTTTTCATGGATTAAATTCAGGTTTAAAAGGATTAAAAACTTTAAATCATCTGAATTTAAAACAGATTCCTGTTGAAGGTGAAAATGATGGTTTTCATTTCATTCAGTAAATATTAAATGATTAAACTGTTGAGACCATTAAAAACCCTTTAAACATTTATAATTCATTACATATTAATTAATAAATTACAGGTGAATTTAAACCTTTGATGGAAAAGTTTCTATTTCTATAAAAGTGTCTTTAATGTTATTTTGTACATTTTATGTTTTTTACTCCTGAAACACATTAAAACCATGAATTTATTTATAACTCTTGATCCATTAATTATTAAACCTTTGAGCTGATTTTACACCTTAATTAGAAAATAATAAATGAATTAAGGAAATGAACCTGTAATGTTGTTTTGTAAACATTCAGGTTTAAAATGCAGAAAACTCATTAAGCATTAATAAGTCGTTAATAATCCATTAAAAATCAATAACTGATGAATCTGTTCATTAATTAGTATTAAATACTGAATCCTTTATGATGGATTTGTTTCATATTTACAGTTCATGTCATTTAAAGTCAAACTCTTAAAATACATTTAATGTGTTAATTAAAGGCTTCTGAAATGAAGGTTTAAGGGTTAATTAAACGTTAATTAAAGGTTTTATTGACGTTATTGTTTCCATTTAATATAAAATGTTGTTTATTTCCTGCAGTCGGTCTCGATGAATGATCAGGAACACAGCGACCTTTGACCTTTCAGACACAATCTGGCTGTGAGGTCACACGGGAACGTCACTGATCCCAGTTCAGATTTGATTCTAGCTGACTGGTTCCAGTTTAAAGCTGCTGATGAGCGTGTAACAGAGCAGAACGACTGATCGCTGCTCGCCATTATCACACTGGATTAACTGGATGAGCCACTGGATTAAAGGACTCTTACACCAAAAAACCTGAGAGCAGACAAAGGAGAGGAGGAGGAGGAGGACAGAGAGAACGGATGAAAGTCAGAACAGCAGTTTAGTCACAGAAACCAGAGAACAACAACTAATATTTTGTCCACCCTGCTGATGTAAAAAACAGCCAAAATTCAAATGAAACTTCAGCAGCTGGTGTGTCTGACTGGGACATGGTTTCTGGTTTCTGTAGTGGTTCCCAGTAATATTTACTGGTAAAGTGATTTGTCGTGCGGATCTCGTGATTTTCACGCTGCATTGATGGTTGTTTGCGGTGTTTTAACTGTTTCTCTCCCTCGTGCCTCCTTGCGTCAGGCGCACCGCCACCGGCTGAGCTGCTGACATCATCCTGAGGAGACGCCGAGGCTGCGGCGGCCCTCAGGCGCCGGCTCAGCGCCATGGAGCGCCCGTTCAGTCCTCTAGGAACTGCCCGCCTGGCACATACGCCAAAAAAAGTTTCTAACTTCCGGGTTTGCTTCCACGTTGTGCGGCCCACTGAATATGCGCAGTAGTGTTTCCCCCGCTGGCCCCGCCCACAAGCTTCCGCTCGGCCCATACACATTATATTGTGATGACGTCACGGATTTTTAAATCGCTTTTCTCGGCTCGAGGAAAGTTTTACAAACATAAAACCTCCAAAAGTTCATAACAGAAAGAGTCATAGTTGACGTTGTTTGCAGTTCGAGGCGTCCTGTCAACGGTTTTGCAGGCGTCTCTTTTACGATGGCGGTCTGCGGGGGGGTTTTCACTGCAATACTGCGAGTGGCCACCGGGAGAAACTGGCTGCGAGGCTGAGCGGCGGCGGCCCGTCAGCTCTTATTATACATCCACAGTCAGTCTAGCTGCGGTTAACCGCTTTAAACGCTCCTGATGACGTAACAGAAAACCGCTCCTTCCGATTGGTTTTGAAAGAGCGACGGCCAATGGGGAAGCTCCGACACCGCTGGCCGACCAATCGTGTAACTCCATCACACAGAGTGACAAATGATGAACTACAAACCAACACGTGTGTATCTGAGCTGTAATTATTACGTCACTCCCTGAGAGCCTCCTCGCCGGTTGAAGATGCGTAACCATGGTAACCTGTGCCAACCTCACCTCTACCAGCATCTGCAACGCTAATTTAAAAAAATAAACTTACACTTAAAGTGAAGCGTTATTGACGGACGCTGTCCGCCATTGTCTGATATGTTGGTGTTGACGTCACTCCTGCGTTGCATTGTGGGATATTTATGTAGTGTCCAGTGCTTACATACTGTAATATTTCCCTGTGCATACTTTAATATTATGCACTTTATGTACTATTGGTTTCATACGAAGCTTTGGGACAAACTGTCGCAGGTCGGTTCGGTCAGCTGAGCAGCTGCTGGTTTAACTCTTCAGTCTGATTGTGTAAAACATTTTATCTTCATTTAAATTATCTCATTTTAACATTAGCGACATGAAAAAATGTAAGCTTGTATACAGTGATCAATACCGTACGTTAATACCGTACGTTAATACCGTACGTTAATTCCGTACGTTAATGCCGTACGTTAATTTCGTACGTTAATGCCGTACGTTAATTTCGTACGTTAATGCCGTACGTTAATTTCGTACGTTAATGCCGTACCTTAATGCCGTACGTTAATTTCGTACGTTAATGCCGTACCTTAATGCCGTACGTTAATTCCGTACGTTAATGTCGTACGTTAATGCCGTACGTTAATTCCGTACGTTAATGCCGTACGTTAATGCCGTACCTTAATGCCGTACGTTAATTCCGTACGTTAATTCCGTACGTTAATGCCGTACGTTAATGCCGTACGTTAATGCCGTACGTTAATTCCGCACGTTAATGCCGTACGTTAATTCCGTACGTTAATGCCGTACGTTAATGCCGTACGTTAATGCCGTACGTTAATTCCGCACGTTAATGCCGTACGTTAATGCCGTACGTTAATGCCGTACGTTAATTCCGTACGTTAATGCCGTACGTTAATGCCGTACGTTAATTCCGCACGTTAATGCCGTACGTTAATGCCGTACGTTAATGCCGTACCTTAATGCCGTACGTTAATGCCGTACGTTAATGCCGTACGTTAATACTGTACGTTAATTCCGTACGTTAATACCGTACGTTAATTCTGCACGTTAATGCCGTACCTTAATGCCGTACGTTAATGCCGTACGTTAATGCCGTACGTTAATGCCGTACGTTAATACCGTACGTTAATTCCGCACGTTAATGCCGTACGTTAATGCCGTACGTTAATTCCGTACGTTAATACTGTACGTTAATTCCGTACGTTAATGCCGCACGTTAATTCCGTACGTTAATTCCGTACGTTAATGCCGTACGTTAATTCCGTACGTTAATACTGTACGTTAATTCCGTACGTTAATGCCGTACCTTAATGCCGTACGTTAATTCCGTACGTTAATTCCGTATGTTAATGCCGTACGTTAATGCCGTACGTTAATTCCGTACGTTAATACTGTACGTTAATTCCGTATGTTAATGCCGTACGTTAATTCCGTATGTTAATGCCGTACGTTAATACCGTACGTTAATTCCGTATGTTAATGCCGTACGTTAAGAAACTAAACAGACACAAGAAGTTTTTCAGTTTGTCTGGCAGCTATGCTAGTAGCAGCTATGCTAGTAGTAGCAATGCTAGGAGCAGCTATGCTAGTAGCAGCCATGTTAGGAGCAGCTATGCTAGTAGCAGCCATGCTAGTAGTGGCTATGCTAGTAGCAGCTATGCTAGTAGCAGCTAGTCGTATTGAAACTTCTCCAGTCAGACGATACCTGCATTCAGTCCTTTTTGTATCCAGATCATTTGTATGGTTTTGCTCACAGCCAATCACTGCAGGCGTTCTTGGATTTAATGCGTCGTGTGATTGGCTCGCTACTGCAGCAGCTACAACACAATCAGTCTGTGGTGATAATTCTTCATCCTGCAGTTTTGTAGTTATTTCATAAATATTTAAACTATTTGAACACTTTCAAAATGTTTTTTTGTAAAAATCATTTGGATGTTTCTGTTCACGTGATGAGAATCAATGAGGTTCTCTACTGGTGTCAGTAACACTTTAAGGGTACTGGTACTGGTACTGATACTGGTATTGGTACTGGTATTGTAATTTTTTAAACAATACCCAGCCCTGGTCTCCAGTGACTGACCTGTCATGTGCTCACCTCACATGGAGTCAGTCTATCATACTGGTCATACTGGTCTGCAGCCTGAGTCAAACAGTCAGCTAGAACTTCCTGCTGCTCCAGTAACTTTCACTGGGAGGATCACTTGATCACTGGTCTCTCGGCTTTGCTGTTAAATGCAGTGAAGTCGGTTAAACAGACGTTCCAGCGTCTCTGCGTCTCCTCTTCAACCGTCCAATGAGATCGACTCTCCGGCTGGCAGCAGCCAATTAGAAGAGACGCTCCGCGCTGTGTTTGGATTCACATCACTAACGATGAACAACTGAATTAAAACACGAGTCTTGCAGGTAAAACATGAGACTCATGTAGCTGCTCTGAAGGTGCGTTTGTTTTTACTGTAACTGCAGTAACCGGGTGGAGATAAACCTCACCGCAGCCTCCATGAAAGAGGCAGAAAAAAGGCTCATAGAGTGAAACAGATGAAACAGCAGATCATTACAATACTTCTCTTTCACATCAAACATCCCAACATATGAGTGGGACGTTTTGTTCTTGCAGCTGCATTTATAACTTTGATATTTATATAATTATATAATTTATAACAGAAACCTGAACTATGAAGCTCAGTCAACTCTGGTTTAACAGCTACGAGCGCGTTCATGTGAAAGAGGCGGGTTGTTATTTACGAGTGACATCATCTGTTTTTTCTCTGTACGCCTGCAACGTGATGTAAACTGTCTTCTCATTGGCCGACGGACCTGAGCTGAACTCTGTTACAGCAGTTTGATGTCATTCAGGTTTCAGGCTTATTGTGGCTCCATGAAAACCTTCAATTTACTCTAAAAGCCTGGAAGTGATTGTGAGTGACCCCCCCCCCATCCACCATGATGACATCACTGTCCAGGTGAGGGTTCCTGTTTGTGGTTCAGGACTCAGATCCTGAAGGGGAGGTGCTTCTGGGTTTCGATGTGACTGTAAATCCTGCAGCTGTCACACTAAAAGCTCCTCGGTGATAATTATCTTGTTACTGCCGAGACCGACCTTTCTACGACCCCCCCCACTCAGCCCGCCAGGCTCCAGCACACAGGAAATGACATCATCAGGACGTGAAACTGACAGGCAGGTAGAGTCTGACCTGAACTTGAACCTGAACTCTTTAAAGAATCTGCTGCAGTTTTAATAAATTACAGCAACGTTTGATTCAGTGAGTCAGAAGAAAACAAGCTGATGTTGTTCAGACATAATCTGCCTCAAACATCAAATAATAATAATAACTACTAATAATAACATTATTGATGATTGTATTTGCTGCTGATGTTGAGCTGAAAGTTTATTTAATAAAGGTTATAAATGGAACTCAAGTACAGTATTTTCTGTTTATAGAACATTGAGTCCTCATGGTTCTCATGTTCAGCTGAAATATAGTTGTGATCTGCAGGAAGTCGTTACGTACGACTCTTCACTGGCTGCAGTTTAAATAAATCACATTATTTTACTTTGCTTGTAATTTAAAAAAGAGACATAAAACATCATAATTATATCACCATCATTGAGAAAATCTGCTGCAACATTGAACATTTTAGGCCTCAAACGCTGCGCTCTGTGTGTGTGAGCGTGTGTGTGTGTGTGTGTGTGTGTGTGTGTGTGTGAGTGAGTGTGTGAGTGTGTGTGTGAGTGTGTGAGTGAGTGTGTGAGTGTGTGTGTGAGTGTGTGTGTGAGCGTGTGTGTGAGCGTGTGAGTGTGTGAGTGAGTGTGTGAGTGTGTGTGTGAGTGTGTGAGTGAGCGTGTGAGTGTGTGAGTGAGCGTGTGAGTGAGTGAGTGTGTGTGTGAGCGTGTGTGTGTGTGTGTGTGTGTGAGTGTGTGTGTGAGTGTGTGTGTGAGCGTGTGTGTGTGTGTGTGAGTGTGTGAGTGTGTGTGTGTGTGTGTGAGTGTGTGTGTGAGCGTGTGAGTGAGCGTGTGAGTGAGTGTGTGAGTGTGTGTGTGAGTGTGTGAGTGAGTGTGTGAGTGTGTGTGTGAGTGTGTGTGTGAGCGTGTGTGTGAGCGTGTGAGTGTGTGAGTGAGTGTGTGAGTGTGTGAGTGTGTGAGTGAGCGTGTGAGAGTGTGAGTGAGTGAGTGAGTGTGTGAGCGTGTGAGTGTGTGTGTGTGTGTGTGTGAGTGTGTGAGTGAGCGTGTGAGTGAGTGTGTGAGTGTGTGAGTGTGTGTGTGAGCGTGTGAGTGTGTGAGTGAGTGTGTGAGTGTGTGTGTGAGTGTGTGTGTGAGTGTGTG
>NC_058120.1:30474412-30504412 GCF_914725855.1 Thunnus albacares | reverse complement strand
GAGTGTGTGTGTGAGTGAGTGTGTGAGTGTGTGTGTGTGTGAGTGTGTGTGTGAGTGAGTGTGTGTGTGAGTGAGTGTGTGAGTGTGTGTGTGAGTGAGTGTGTGAGTGAGTGAGTGTGTGAGTGTGTGTGTGAGTGTGTGAGTGAGTGTGTGTGTGAGTGAGTGTGTGAGTGAGTGTGTGTGTGAGTGAGTGTGTGAGTGAGTGTGTGAGTGTGTGAGTGAGTGTGTGAGTGTGTGAGTGAGTGTGTGTGTGAGCGTGTGAGTGTGTGAGTGTGTGTGTGAGTGTGTGTGTGTGAGTGAGTGTGTGTGTGAGCGTGTGAGTGTGTGAGTGTGTGTGTGTGAGTGAGTGTGTGAGTGAGTGTGTGTGTTACAGCCTGTTATTAAAGTCATGTTGATGGATTTGTTTCTCCATGAACTCTTCAACTCCGTCTTATCAGTCAAACTATCAACACACTCACACACTCAGAGGAATATTTCCCAGCAGCCTCTGCTGTCAGTCATGGCGCTGCAGACCACAGGTGAGCTGAGTTTACCTGAAGGTCAAAGGTCGGTTGTTAAAGTGTCTCAGCTGGACATTGGGGTCAGATCAGGTGACCTCTGACCTGTAGCCTGACTTCCTTTAGCCGTCTGCTTTTTATTTATTTATTGAAAATCAGCGGGAGAATCTGCAGCCACTGGTTGGCGACCCTGTGACCTGCGTTGTCGGGGGCAACAGATGTTTCTTTTTTAATCAGAATCTGATTCATGAGTCTGTTTTCATTATTATTATTTAACTTGCAGGACCATAAAGACTGAAGTCAAAAATAAGAAACACATTAAAACTACTGCACTGAAGTTCAGTTTGAGGTATTTGTGCTTTACTTGAGTATTTCCATGTGATGCTACTTTCTACATTTCAGAGGGAAATATTGTACTTTCTACTCCACTACATTTATTTGACAGCTTTAGTAACTTTTCAGATGAAGATTTGACACAATGGATAATATAACAAGCTTTTAAAATACAACACATTGTTAAAGATGAAACCAGTGGTTTCCAACCTTTTTGTCTTTTGACGTCTTACAAAAAGCAGTGTGTAGTCGGGGTCACATTTCACATGTCTATGAGTTGTTAACAGCTCCACCAAATAGTGATTTTTCCCTCTAAACTTCTCACATGCTTTCATTTCAATAAATGTTCAAATGATCCAATATTTCAGCAAAAATCAAAGATTAGAGAAAAAGTCCAAAAACTGAAAACAGATTTGTGTATCAGAACTTTGTTTTTTCTTCTTTCCTCTCCCATTAATCATCTCACCACCCCTCAGATTTATCTACTGACCCTTTGGAGGGGCCCGACCCCTAGGTTGGGAACCACTGGACTAAACTAGCTAACTGTATATAAAGTAGTGTAAACTAGCTCCACCTCCAGCAGCTACAACAGTAACATGCTGCTCTAACACTGATGCTTCACTATTAATAATCTAATGATGTCATATATAATAATATATCAGTCAGAGGGACCAAACCACTACTTTTACTGCAATACTTTAACTACATCAAGCTCATAATACTTATGTACTTTTACTGCAATACTTTAACTACATCAAGCTCATAATACTTATGTACTTTTACTGCAATACTTTAACTACATCAAGCTCATAATACTTATGTACTTTTACTGCAGGAAAGTATCTGAGTACTTCTTCCAGCTCTGTGTTTACTGTAAGTATGTATTTGTCTCAGCTTGTCAGATTTAATAAAGGTTCAGTGGTTTGTATTGACGTATTGATTATTGTGCAGCTGAATCAGTTTGTGTGGCTTCAGATTTATTGATCAGATGTTCTCAGGTAGATGCTGCCACCTGCTGGTTCTCCTTCACACACTGAAAACTGTCACATTTTAAATGTTCAGTGTTGTTCAGTGATTATTGAACACGGAACAGACGAGATAAAACACTTTGAATGCATATATTTAAATGAACATTAGACACATTTAATGTACAAAAATCACAAAATAACTAAACTAATGTTGCAAAACTAGCTGCAAAATCACAAAGCATGTGACAGTTGTTTTGTTATGAAAATGGGAAAGCAGCACAGTCACACGTGTAAGCAGAGCTTTCCTCTCCACAGCTGTGATTGGTCGACTGTGATGCAGGTATAAAGAGTTAAAACGTGTTTCAGATGCAGGTCACCAAACCGTCAACAACATTTAATCAGCAGAAGAAGAGAGTCAGTTATTATCTCAGAATATTTTATTTCAGACCTGAAGGACGACAGAAATCAGCTTTACTCATCTGATAGATAACAAACTCTTCTTCTTCTCCTGTCAGCAGCACAAACTGTCACCATACTACATTACCCAGAATGCCCTGCAGCGTGTGAGTGTCCTCAGCTGCCACTGGAGGGAGTCAGATCCAACAGATCAGCAGACCTGAACCCTGCAGGTCATCATTGATCAGGTTTATTTATCAAACTGATTAAAGTCACATTTTAAACTGCAATAAAAGATAAAATTCTTTACGTTTAGTCACAAATTTGAGAATAAAAGTGTAAAAGTCAGTCAGATGTCGGAGAGCTGCAGGTGATCCTCCATGACTGTTTCTGTCTGATCAGACTCAATATCATTGATCAGGATCAATAACACAAAGCAACAGTAACAAGAGTCTTTTTACTCTGTTATTTGATTTTGAACATATTTTTAATTCAATATTTATCAAACAAACAACCAGAACAAATATTTTTCTCTTTTTCTCTAATCTTTGATTTTTGCTGAAATATTGGATCATTTGAACATTTATTGAAATGAAAGCATGTGAGAAGTTTAGAGGGAAAAATCACTATTTGGTGGAGCTGTTAACAACTCATAGACATGTGAAATGTGACCCCGACTACACACTGCTTTTTGTAAGACGTCAAAAGACAAAAAGGTTGGAAACCACTGGTTTCATCTTTAACAATGTGTTGTATTTTAAAAGCTTGTTATATTATCCATTGTGTCAAATCTTCATCTGAAAAGTAACTAAAGCTGTCAAATAAATGTAGTGGAGTAGAAAGTACAATATTTCCCTCTGAAATGTAGAAAGTAGCATCACATGGAAATACTCAAGTAAAGTACAAGTACCTCTAAACTTGTACATCAGTAAATGTACTGAGTTAGTTTCCACTACTGTGTGTTTGTCACACTGATATTAAACATGTTCAATATGTTCATGTGCAACAATCTGATCTGTAGAGTGAAGTGTTGATCACATGACCTTCATCACGTCTGTCCATTGTGTGTGTGTGTGTGTGTGTGTGTGTGTGTGTGTGTGTGTGTATGTGTGTGTGTGTGTGTGTGTGTGTATGTGTGTGTGTGTGTGTGTGTGTGTATGTGTGTGTATGTGTGTGTGTATATGTGTGTGTGTGTGTGTGTATATGCATGTGTGTATATGTGTGTGTGTGTGTGGGGGGGGGGGGGGTTATTTCCTGTCTGAACATCTGAAACAGGAAGACTAGTATGTAAACAAAGAGCAACGGTTTCCTGTCCTACAGAAACCTCTCATCATATCTGGTATGTGGACGTCTACTCAAAGTATTGATTACGGAGGTCATCCAAATATTTTTGGCCATGTAGGAGCTCAGAGACCAACACAAGATAAAATCTGTGAAACTTTATTTATTTATTTTAAAAAAAACCTTCATTGAGCAAGAAATTAAAAAAGTTTAATTTTCTGACATTAGATGTTTTAATTTCTTCAGTTTGAAGAAATCCGCCCCCTTCGCTCTTCCTATCAATCAACAGCTGAAACTGCAGTTTTAAAAATAAAAACTAATATACAAACTCAAAAACCTAATTTATATACTTCAGACTTTAAGTACAAATAAGAATAAACCTTCAGAGCTTCGTTATAACAACAATATATTCATTACATTTACATTTAAATGTTGCATTTTGAAAAAATATTCTTTTATGTGCCAATCAATACATCTATTTCACTCTTTTGTCTTTAAATAATTCAAAAAATTAAAAATGTATTAATTAATTGATCAATTTTAATTGATTAATTGATTACATTTTTAAAAAAACCTTGTCTTGTG
The DNA here is from genome assembly GCF_914725855.1 of Thunnus albacares. NCBI lineage: Eukaryota > Metazoa > Chordata > Actinopteri > Scombriformes > Scombridae > Thunnus > Thunnus albacares. Next base: position 30,500,352 of record NC_058120.1, on the reverse strand, counting down.
TTATTTCCAGGTCACTAATTGGACAATTTAAATTAAATAAACCAGTTGTTAATTAATGAATCAATCTATTGACAGCTTTCTAAATGTTTGTACTCAGTTACAATTAATTAATGAAAACATCAGGTGAGTGGACAAAATAATAGAAACACCCCTAAGTTTGAACCAATTTAATACTTAAAATCAAACTGTGTGTTTTCAGAGTGCTGCCTGTCAGACGGAGCTCAGGGATTACTGACAGGAGCCTGTAACTCATAAACAAGTCAAACTTTATAAAAACATTTTCATCTGACAGCGAGCTGTAAATGTTGTCACTAATGATGTCACTGTCGCACAGCCATGGTGATACGCCCTCGACCAATCACAGCTCAGCTCCCTCATGTTGTCGTCTTCTCATTGGCTGTTTCGAAGGAATCCTTGCCGTCCTTGCTGTCCATGTCCATCTTCTCCGCTTTCTTCATGGCGCGTTTCTTCGACCGCCTCATCAGGCAACACTTCACCGTCACCGCGATGACCACCACCAGCACGATCAGCGCAGCCACGGCAACAATCACCCAGATCAGGTTGCCTGTGCACACTTGCGAGTCCTCGTCATGGTATTCCCCGTCCTGGTCAGAGCAGACGCACTTGTAGGAGCCCTGTGTGTTCAGGCAGGTGTGTCTGCAGGGGCCGCCGCCGCCGCCGCACTCATCAATGTCCACACAGTTTCCAGAAGTGTCTTTCTTAAAGCCGTCGATGCACGGCAGACAGATGGCGGTGAAGTTGGCGGGAGAGTCGTCCTGCAGACGCCACACGGCAGGACGGCCCGAGCAGTGCAGCTCCAGCTGGACCGACGACCAGCACTCCACCAGGATCCTGCTGCTGTCGTTCGGGTGCAGACTGAGGGAACGAATGGAGGCGACTGGGTGGATGCACGAGTCCGACTCTGGTCCAGCGTCAGGCTCAGGTTCTGGTTCAGGTGTAGCTGGTTTAGATTCAGGTGCAGCTGGTTTAGATTTAGGTGTAGGTGGTTTAGATTCAGGTGTAGCAGGTTTAGATTCAGGTGTAGCAGGTTTAGATTCAGGTGTAGGTGGTTTAGATTCAGGTGTAGCAGGTTTAGATTCAGGTGTAGGTGGTTTAGATTCAGGTGTAGGTGGTTTAGATTCAGGTGTAGCTGGTTCTGGTGTTAGGTCCTCAGGTCTCCGTACTGTCTGTCCGTCTGCCAGCTTGCAGATGAACTGGCTCTCGGTCTTACAGCTGACGGAGAGCAGACCCCAGCTGCTGACAGTCGACCTGTCTAACTCCCCTGTCAGTACCGCGCATCGAACCGTGGTGCAGGTTCCCTTTGGCTCCTCCTTCCAGCGGCTCATCTCCATCTCCTCGCCACCGTCCGCCATCCACTTGAACCCTTTCAGTGGCAGCTCAGACACGATGCACTCGTTCTTGGGCTTCTGCAGTCCAACCCAGTAGGTGAATCTTGTCTTCTCCAGAGGTGATCCCGTGGAGACCAGCTGGAGGACGTCGGCGACCTCCTGCTTGGTTGCGAGCGTGGTGAGGACACCAGGGGAACACTTAATTTTGGCCTGATTGAAGCTGACCTCATTGCGGTTGAGGATGTATTTTGGCGTCGAGGCCGGCTCAGCAGAGACGCCTCTGAGCAGGGTGATGATCCACAGGTAAATGCAGCAGGAGCTCAGCCAAGACGCCATCTTCTCTGACTCCTCCTCTGATGATGTCACTCTGTAAAAACAGAGACGATTACAGGAAAAGTTTTTAACAACAGACGGACACCAAGCTCAAATATTTACAGAAAATTTGCTTGTGATAATTTCGGGTTAAAGACGGTGATTTTAACCAAAGAAAGATGGTCTGACAGCATCTGAAACCTCTCTGACGTCTGATTCAGAGACTCTGTGTCTGACAATCTGACATCACACCTACCTGATGCAGTGATTGGTCACATGTGTGGAAGTGGGTTTGACCTTCCCTAAAAAGCTTTCTTCTTTAATTTTTCACACTTGTGTTATTTCTCATGGAAGCCAATTAGTGCAGTACTATGACTGTGATCCAGGAGAGACTGTCTGAAGGCTCTAATATCCATATTTGTAGGATTCACAGCATCAAGACAACAAAAACAATCTCAAAAATTAAATATAAAATACTAATGAAATAACATTTTAAGTTGTTTCCCACAGAGACGATATTCTCTATCACAATATGCAGACGATACTCAACTCTACAGTATTCTTTCTTCAACTGAATCACTGCATTGATCACATTAATGATTGGATATTCTCTCTCCAACTTGACAAACTAAAGTCTTTGTTTTTGGTCGTAGTCGTTAGCAACCACATGAATCATTTTAATCATCTTTTAATCACAGGAGTAATAAGAGACCTGATGTCTAAAGCATGCATTTCTTATCAGACGACTGTGAGGTCAGATATATCAGAGCTGAGGGACAGTTTCTCAGTTATAATTATGACTTTGATGTTCACAAGAATGACTTTTACAAGTTAGAAACTGGTAATCACCTGAACATGAGGTGAATGAAGAGCTGTACTTCAACTCTGCCTTCAATTAAATCTGAAAACTTAAGATTATTATATAATTATTTTCCATGTTTCCTAATGTCACTGCCTCCAGTCAGCTCTAATATGTAGAAACCATATAAAAAATATAAAATTACAGTGCGTACCACACTGCAAATCACTGGGTTCAAATTTGACCCGTTTTTGGTCCATATAGCGGCAACATGTCAGGTTAACTTTAACAATCTGTTACTGTGAGTCAGTGTTACACACAACAAGCTTCAGCTACAAACTGTCACAGATTTATTGTTTCTTGTACAGATCGATGTGCAGATGACGTTCAAAAGATACACAAGTTATTAACAATCAATATCAAACAAACATGTCAGTTTAAAAAGAAAAGAGTAGATTATAACAAGCTTTAGTTTGGCTATATAATAAAAAAATAACAATAAAATGGGCACAAAACAACATTAACCCAGTATTGTGTCGCTGCTCTATCGACCCAAACTGGGTCAAACTTTAACTCGGTGGTCGTTAGTGTGTTTATATATCAAAGACTCAAAGACTGCACAGAGAACAGTGCACAGTGAAATGTTTGGTTATCCATAAAATAGAGACAAATACAAAGACATTTTAAATAGGAACATTATTATTATTACATTATTATTCAGGAGAAAATGGAACAATAAGGGGCAAAAAATCTAATTCTGTGCAACACTGTGAGAGTTTATTGCAGCATGTAAAGTAGTTACAGTGGAGTATAATAAGAATATGGACACTGATTTAAAGAAACTTTGATAACTATGTAAATATATAACAGGACAGCAACGTTTATCCCATCATAAACTGATTCATCTCAACCCTTTATTGAAATTTAAAAGAGAAGCTGTTCGTCAGTGTTCCCAGGGCGAACCGGGAGTTTTCTTCCTGGTCTGCAGGGATGGAGGCATAATGCCAACATCTACATTTTGTCTCATGGCTATACAACAACATTACCACAAACTTTGCTATTTTCTATCTATTATTACAGTTTGCTAGTCTATCTAACCCACAAACATCATAGACAATGAAAATACATCAGTAGGGTCTGCAGTACGGTTCATTAGCTGGCATGTCTGAGGAGTGAATGGGCAACAGAGCTCGAATATTTACACACTTGACAAGACTGCATTTTTACAGGAAACTCACTTGCGGGTCATATTTTTTTAAGGAAAGCTTGGGTAGGGCAGGTGCTCCATTCAAACTTTAGTGGCAGATCGAGTGGAGCAGCAATATTAATCCACAAAAAAGTCTTATTCACTGCTTCAGAAATAATATCAGACCCCCAAGAGCGCTACATTATAGTATCAGGCCATCTTTACCACACCCCTGTGGTATTGGCTAATATATATGCTCCCAGTAGGGATGACTCAGACTTTTTCAGGAAGATACTGACATTATTTCCTGACTTAAACACACATCACTTAATATTTGGCGGAGACATGAACTGTGTGATAGATACAACTCTGCATCGTTCTGACCTCAAGCCGACATCTGCATCAGACATGTCCAGGGCTTTGTCCAGTGTCATGAATCATACAGATTGGAGATTTTTACACCCTTCTAAAAAAGAGTTTTCTTGTTTTTCACATGTGCATCAGTCCTATTCCAGAAAAGACTTCTTCTTCATAGATAAACGCCTTCTCCCCACTTTAAATCTGTAGAATACTCTGCGATCGTAGAATCTGATCAAGCACCCGTCATCCTTGATGTTAACGTTACACTTAACTACTTTACAAAATCAATCAATCATTCAGAGACTGAACACAACATTACTCTCAGATACAAACTTTTGCCAATACATATCAAAAGAAGTAGATGATTTTCTTTGAACCAATCAGACAGACCCCATATCCCCATCCATATTATGGGAAACCCTAAAGGCTGTACTCAGAGGACATATAATATCATTTTCAGCGTCAAGAAATAAATTACAAAAACAGGCACAGGAAACACTAATTGATTAATCCATCTTAAAAACTGATCAGCAGTATTCAGTAAACTCAACCCCTGAACTATACAAAGAGAAACTAAATTTAAAAGCACGATATGAGCTGTTATCCAGAGAGGATAGAGCGGAACCTGCTGCCGTCACCTGCATTTTTTTACGAGCGATGGGGAAAAGGCGGGACGCCTTCTTGTCCACCAGTTGAAGAGCAGGTCTGTGTCCAGGTTAATCCTTTCTATTAGACAATAGATCCACAAGAGATAAATAATACATTAAAAAATATTATTCAAACCTATACACATCAGAATTCCCCCCAAGATACTTCTCATGTGACAGAGTTTCTAGAGAGTCTTGACATCCCAACTTTAGGACAAGATGATGGTGACACTCTGGAGAAACCTCCTGGGCCAGACGGCTTTCTGGTAGAGTTTGCTTCACAACTAATATCTTTACTTCTGCACATGTTAAATCATTCTTTTGAGCAGTCATGCCTGCCACAGTCCTATTGAAGCCAGGTAAAGAGCCAACAGAGTGTGCCTCACGCAGGACCATATCTTTGTTGAATGCAGATGTAAAGATACTTTCAAAAGTTTTAGCTGCTAGAATAAACAGAATAATCTCTGACATCATCTCAACAGACCAAACTGGTTTTATCAGAGGCCGCCACTCATTCATTAACATTGGCAGACTTTTAAATGTGGTGCGTTCTCCTCCGTCCAGGGGCGTGTCAGAGGTGGTAGTGTCCCTGCACGCGGAGTCGAATCTGTATTGCATAACTTTGGGTTTGGTCCAAAATTTATTACATGGATCCGTTTACTGTATTCTTCTCCAAAGGCAGCAATAGTAACAAACAGACCATGTTCACAATATTTTCCTGTACACTTTCACACATGGGGGGTCCAAGGTGGGGGTGACACTGTTTCAGTTTTATCTGTGTTCAGTTGCAGGAAGTTGGAGGTTGCGGAGGTGAAATGGCGAATAACATGACCAAAGGGTAACAGATACAAACTGAACAGTACAGCTTCAAGTACTGAGCCCTGTGGGACCCCACATGACATGAACTAAAGTCGTCAACAGTGACTTTGAATACTGATGATAAGTAAGATGAAAACCAGTTTAGAGCAGTTCCACCGAGGCCAACCCAGTTCCTCAGTCTGTTGATCAACTGTATCAAAGGCTGCACTAATGCCACTTAAGACTGGTGCGTGGAACAGAGAGCGAGCCGTTGTGTTTGGGCGTCGTAGATCAGCCACATCGGCAGGAGCCTGACGGTGCAAACAGAAGTACTGAGATTACCAGAGTCCCCACTCATTAGGATGTTATTTGTTGAGTAGGGCTGTTTCCGTACTGTGGTTCTTTCTAAAGCCACGTTGGAATTTGTCAAATAAACTGTTTGGATATTGGACAGTAGTTATGGGGCGAGGGGGCCGGGGGGGAAGGGGGGGGAGGCGTTGGATCTAGACCAGGTTTCTTAAGGAGAGGCTGGATACAGGCCTGTTTAAAGTAGACCAGGACCAGGCCGGACAGAGGAGACTTGTTTACAGTGCTAAAAAGCCAAGGGGCGATGACTCCAAAAACCTCTAAGATGCCCCCACAGTATGATAAATGCCCTCTAAAATACCCCCACGGTATGATAAATGCCCTCTAAGTTGCCCCCACGGTATGATAAATGCCCTCTAAGATACCCCCACGGTATGATAAATGCCCTCTAAAATACCCCCACGGTATGATAAATGCCCTCTAAGTTGCCCCCACGGTATGATAAATGCCCTCTAAGTTGCCCCCACAGTATGATAAATGCCCTCTAAGATATCCCCACGGTATGATAAATGCCCTCTAAGATACCCCCACGGTATGATAAATGCCCTCTAAGATACCCCCACGGTATGATAAATGCCCTCTAAAATACCCCGACGGTATGATAAATGCCCTCTAAAGTGCCCCCACAGTATGATAAATGCCCTCTAAGTTGCCCCCACGGTATGATAAATGCCCTCTAAGTTGCCCCCACGGTATGATAAATGCCCTCTAAGATACCCCCACGGTATGATAAATGCCCTCTAAGATACCCCCACGGTATGATAAATGCCCTCTAAAATACCCCCACGGTATGATAAATGCCCTCTAAAGTGCCCCCACAGTATGATAAATGCCCTCTAAGTTGCCCCCACGGTATGATAAATGCCCTCTAAGATGCCCCCACAGTATGATAAATACCCTCTAAAGTGCCCCCACGGTATGATAAATACCCTCTAAGATGCCCCCACGGTATGATAAATGCCCTCTAAGTTGCCCCCACGGTATGATAAATGCCCTCTAAGTTGCCCCCACGGTATGATAAATGCCCTCTAAGTTGCCCCCACAGTATGATAAATGCCCTCTAAAGTGCCCCCACGGTATGATAAATGCCCTCTAAGATGCCCCCACAGTATGATAAATGCCCTCTAAGTTGCCCCACAGTGTGATAAATACCCTCTAAGTTGCCCCCGCGGTATGATAAATACCCTGTAAAGTGCCCCCACAGTATGATAAACACCCTCTAAGATGCCCCCACAGTATGATAAATACCCTGTAAAGTGCCCCCACAGTATGATAAACACCCTCTAAGATGTCCCCACAGTATGATAAATGCCCTCTAAGATGCCCCCACAGTATGATAAACACCCTCTAAGATGCCCCCACAGTATGATAAATGCCCTCTAAGATGCCCCCACGGTATGATAAACACCCTCTAAGATGCCCCCACAGTATGATAAATGCCCTCTAAGTTGCCCCCACGGTATGATAAATGCCCTCTAAGTTGCCCCCACAGTATGATAAATGCCCTCTAAGATGCCCCCACAGTATGATGTCTAGTTATGGGTAGATCAGGATGAAATGTCCTATAGAGTCTCTAGATGTGACAGTCTGGAATGAAGTGCCCTCATGGTGCCCTTTCAGTGGTAGAAGATGTGATGGCGCCTGTAAGGAACCCCAGAACAAGAAAACATGATGAGCCCTTTAAATGAAGAGGATGTAATGAAGTGTCCTATGATGCTGCTGTAAGGGTGTGACCTGGAGGTTCTGTATGGCTGCCCTTCTAGTGAACATAAAAATGGAAAAAGTGCAATTTAGGGTTTCCCTAAGTCTAAAATAATGAAGTGCAGAACCGGGTGCCCTTTAAATGAAAAAAGTGCCCTTAGGGTGCACTGTATGAAACCTTGTGAAGTGTTTCCTTCCTTTGAAGAACATGACACACTGCTCTCTATATGCCCTTATGATGGAGTAAACTGGCTGTTATAAGTTAATGTATGCTTTATGTAGGTTGACCGTTAGGAAAATAAAGCAGCCTTAGCTGATGTTATTCCATTCAGTTGATTTTGGTACAGAACTACTCACTAGTTTGCTCAGTCACACATCTTTAGATTGTTTGGATCAGTGCAGTCTGAGCTGTAGGTTTGATCCTGTGACACTTTGTGAGGCTTTTTAGCAATTAAAACAAGTGTATGGATTAAATTTTTAACATGGATACATTACTAATGTATGTAGTCTGTATTTAATATAATTGCTTTAATGTTTAGGCCTGTCAAAAGCTGTACAGCACACGAAACAATATGCTAGATGGATAATAGCTAGCTAGCTAGATATGCATTTAGCCATCTCTACACTAAACACTTGGTTCAAACTGGAAATCAACCTTGTGGTGTAGCAAAACCTGAAAGAGACATCTTTATTCTTCATTCAAAAGGTGTTTACAACCCTTTAGCTTGGATTAGCTTGTACTTGTAGAGATGGAGATTAGCACTGGGTTACTTTATGATTACAGAATACCAAGAAGAGACAGAACATTACAAAGAGATCTGCAAAATGCAGCTGGAGGCAGCGAGGGAGGAAATGAGAGAGATAAAGGTACATTAGCCATTAGCAACAAGCAAACAGAGAGGAGTAAAAACATCCTACTAGTGCAGTTCTAGTGCTGTATGTCAGTGTCTTACTACGGAGGAAGACAGCATTGTTCCTCTGCTCTCCCTGTCAGCAACGTCTCAGCTGAGCTTAAAGAAAACGACGTGAACACAGTGACGACTGCATCAGTCGAGCACTCAAACTCCAGGCTGAAACAGATCATGACCCCTAATTAGAAACAGACGTTCTCAGATCATCTGCTGTTGTCCATTCAGAGGGACTCCCCATCCACCATAATGAGGTTGTCATGGAGACCACTGTCTCCATTTGCAAAATGGAAAGGTGCACATTCCTCTCACTCATCCGATCAACATATCAGTCATGAACTTGTGATGTTGGAGAAATGCTTATTCACTTATGTCTAATGTGTTTGTTCACACACATTTCCTGTAGGGGGACTTTAATTCCCTGACCAGACCTGCTCGACCCTTTAAGGTGTGAACTTCCCCTTTAAACTGTCTGTAATGCTGGTTAGTTCCAAAGAAGGGAATGTTTACCTGCAAACATTATTAACAATAAGTATTTCATTTATGCCTCTTGAGGAAACAAAATGTCATTAATATAAAAAGATTAATGCCGGCACTAATTCCACAGACCCTCCCTGATTGGCTGCAGACAGCAGGTGACAGGATATAAAAGGTTTAGAAAGACAGCAAACTGGCTGGTCTGTTTCTTCTCCTCCAGGAAAGTGGAGGAGGGCTGCTGTTCTGCTGTTTTTTGTCTCTTCCTTTTAGTTTGTGGTCGGTCTGAATAAATGTTTCTACTCTAACAAATCAACGCCTACTGGTCCATCCCTCCATGCACGCCACCAACCATCCTCACGTACAACACACATCAACATTTACAAACTCGAATTCAACAGGCTTGTTTCCTGCTTCTCTGACGAGAGAACAGACAGTTCCATGTTTTTACTGCAGATGTTTTTGAGAAACTGTAAATTGTATCACAGAGGTGTTGTTTCCTTATATTCTGACCCTTTTAACTAAACTTGCATCATTGTTGTCCGCTGACGGGCAGAGACATGAACGGATCAGATTTACATGCAGTGAGATCAGTGAGCGGATCCCTGAGGTTAGTGGGAGTAAACTCATCCAGCAGCGTGATGGAACCAGCAGGAATAACTGACGCTCAAATAGTTTACGATCTTTTCAACTAAATATTTGAGGGACTTCTCACGGTTCTCTGCAGATGTGGCGCAAAACAGCATCTGGAGCTGAAGAGAAATCTTGAGTTGTGCTTTTTAGAGGCAACTAGACTGAGAAGTAGGAGAGTTTCTGGCTCTTTCGCAGAGAATTAAATGAGGATAATAACTCCTTCATATGGAGTCAATGAACTTGAAGTTGAGACTTTTTCCATTTACATTCAGCTCTTCTACATTCTCTTTTTAATTTTCTAATATTTCCATTGATCCAGGGCGTCGGGTTGGAGGGACAACATGACCTAACTCTCATAGTTCTCAGGCACATGGTATTAAATTGATTAACCGTATCATTTACATTATTACAGCCATGAGCACTGAAGGTAGCAGCAAACGTCTGCAGCTGAATCGTTATTTAACGTGTGTTCACTGTTTGCTCAGAAGAGGCAGAATAAAGCAGAATAAAAGCTTTTTATGATGAAGAGGAGTTTATGTCTAAACCTTCAGCGTGCGGCCGTGGTCATGTGTAGGAGATGATACTCGCTGTTTTACCTTCAAAGATTCACTTTTACTGAAGAAATCTGATTATCAGGAGCCTCAACAGGAACATTAAAATCACCAACCAGTCAAATGTGGTCGATTTAGGAGGGCGATAGATAATAAAGCAGCTGGGAGGTTTCTCCTCCACCACTGAGACCAGTAGGGCTGAAGAACGTATAACTGGGGGAACAATAGTAAAGTACTTATGTCTCAGTTCAGTTTACTGGTTTAGATAAAGTCATTTACGTCGACCAGTGTGTTTATGTTTTTTAGGCTGATGACCAGACAGAACAGGAAGCAGCAGTGTGACCAGTCCTGCTGGGAGCAGACTGGGAGCTGCTGGGTGCAGACTGGGAGCTGCTGGGAGCAGACTGGGAGCTGCTGGGTGCAGACTGGGAGAGAGTTCAGGTAGGCGTGTGTGTGGAGGACAGAGAGGATGAGCAGCATGTTGAGATGAAGAGGAGCCTCCATCAACACGTCCACACTGAATAAAACCAGTAACGTGCACACTTTCATCATCATCATCATCATCATCATCATCATCAACAGTTTTTATATTTTATAATTCTAGTTGAGCCTTTTTGTTTGGATACTAAAGTTTTCCATAAATATTTCTGTGTTTACATGTTTATATAGTAACAAATATAGTTTGAGATGTTTCTCACTAGTGGCACCGACTGCGTCAACAGATCTGCTCCTCGTCGTCATTTGAAATATGAAACGGCGTTTTAGTGAAGCTTCGCCTGCTCGGACGCTCGGAGCGTCTTCATACAGTCACAGATGTTTTATAAGAACCGGATACCAAACTAAACAAACGGCGCCCGTTCAGGGCAGCGACAACGCCAAAAAAAGTTTCTAGCTTCCGGGTTTTCTTCCGCGTCGTGCGGCCCGCTGGCTCCGCCCCCCCTGAGCTCCCGCCCCGCCCACAGACTTTACATCAGGATGACATCACAGATTTTTAAATCGCTTTTCTCGACTCGTTTTACAACATGAAACCTGAACGGATCAAAAGTTCATCAGAGAAAAAGTCGTAATTGATGTTTGTAGCAGTTCGACGGGAAAATCCTGTCTGGGCTGCAGGAGGATTTTTCACAAATTTTTCGTCGTTTCGTCTCCAGATGTTCCCAAATGTTCCCAAATGTTCCCAAATGTTCCCAAATGTTCCCAACTGTTCCCAGATGTTCCCAACTGTTCCCAACTGTTCCCAACTGTTCCCAAATGTTCCCAAATGTTCCCAAATGTTCCCAGATGTTCCCAGATGTTCCCAGATGAGGTTTGATTCAGTGAGTCAGGAGACATAATCTGCCTCAAACATCCAACTAGATTTATTTTAATAACATTATTGATGATTTTATTTGCTGCTGATGTTGAGCTGAAAGTTTATTTAATAAAGGTTATAAATGGAACTCAAGTACAGTATTTTCTGTTTTATAGAACGTTGAGTCCTCATGGTTCTCATGTTCAGCTGAAATATAGTTGTGATCTGCAGGAAGTCGTTACGTACGACTCTTCACTGGCAGCAGTTTAAATAAATCACATTATTTTACTTTGCTTGATATTTTTCTGAATTCCTGCAATTTTACCACAAAAAGAGACAAAACATCACAAACTGTCTCGTGATTTTTTTGAGAAAAGCTGCAGAATCAAACATTTTTGGCTGCAATAATCACAAAAACCCTCCTGACGGGACTGTCTATAGTAATTATTGATGAACTTGTGCCGTTTTGTAACAGCTGAATATGGCAGCAGTTTAAATAAATCACATCAGTGTGAACTGCTGGGAGGGAGAGTAGAGGAGGAAGTGTGGTGTATTTTCATTAAAAGTCATTGGTGTGCTTAAAGACAATATTAAGCTATGCAGATTGATTTTATAAGTTTATAAGCAATAAGGGCTAGTGTGATACAATTTGTATTGGTGTAGTTATAATCTCATGAACCATATTTAATCACACTGTACGTATAGAGGCACGGTAGAAGAATCATAATCATACACTGGAGAAATCTGAGTGTGTTTGTATTACATGTCACTTTGCTTGGGTCTGCTAAAGTCTTCACCTTTCAAACATACTCTCTGGAGGAGATCAAGAAATAAGGGTGTAAAATGACTAGAATAACTTATAAAAAATAAGAGGCCAGAAGACAACTTGGCAATAATGGTGTAAAATGATTCCCAATACTTATATATAAATTGGATATAATCAGGTAGAATTGAATATGCCAGTACATATCCTCAAACACCTCAAAACCTGTTTTGAAGAGTTTTGACCAACAACGAGTGACGGAGATAAAAGATACATAATAATTGGTCAAAAATTAGGGAAGGTGGATGATAAGGTGTGACCTAAGCCGACCCAAGGACATAAAAACAATGCCCCAAAGAAAAACCTTTGGAGCGATTTGGTTCTTTGTAAAAGTGCTACTTGCTCCCCTTTTTTACCGGCAATAAAGAACCTCTGACTCCCTTTTTATGATCAAGAGAGAGTTTTTTAGCTCTGGTACCTTTTTCTGCAACAATTTGATACCAAAGAAGTGAGTTGGAGTCATTTTCATGCAGTTTGTAATTAAACTGTGTTTAGTGAGTGTGATGTGTGATCATGATGTCATCATGCAGAGAGTGAGCTGCCCTTCCTCTTCTTCAGGATGTCCGAGGATCTTTATCCTTTAATTAAAATGACAGAAACTTTGTTTTCTTACCGTCAGACGGAGCTTCTTCTTCACTTTCTGATTTTTATCCTCCTGTTTCCACTCCTCCACTGCTGCTTTATTTCTCCTCCTATCTCCCAGTTTCTCCCAGTTTCTCCCAGTTTCTCCTGGTTTCTCCTCTACAGTAGCTCCGCTGACAGACTGACTGCCAGCCGCCCCCCCCCCCACCCCCCGCCCCCCCCCGCCCCCCCCCCCCGCCCTCCAGGACAGGAAGTGTGTTGTGTCTTGATACGGCGAGCTGGTTTCCTCCAGAGAAAAGCCGCCTTCTGAATCCGGATCGTGTCTCTGAGATACTGAATCTGTGTTTCAACTCTTTTTCCAACTTAAAGGACGAGTTCACAGTTTTAAACCTTCAATCAGTCATCAAATGAACATAAAGATCCTTCATAATGACCTTACAATGGAAGTGATGGAAGTTGATCTGAAGCTAATATGAAGCTTCAGCGTCCAAATGAGTCAAATCAAGTAGATATCTTTCAACGTTACAGTCTTTTTAGTGCCAAAGTTCCTCTTTTTGTTACTATACTTCCACCTGCAGCTCAACAGGGAAACACTGTCCGAGGAAACACAAAGAGGGAATTTGATGCTAAAAAGACTGTAAATGTGTCAGATATCCACTTGATATGACTAACTCAGACTGATGAAGCTGAATAGAAGCTTCACACAGACTTTTAATGACTGTGTGGTCAGGAGGAGGCTGGTCGGGTTTGTAACGTCACGTTCAGCATTTTAACATTTTTATTGTATTTTAGTGTTTTAACCCAAACTGTGATCTTTAAAACTCACCAACGGTGTTAAATCACAACAACGAGGTTAAAAACACAGTGAACAAAGTGTGAACTTGTTATTTGAACATTATATATATATATATATATATATACGAGAGTTGAAATGTTTGTTGCTCAAGAAGAAGAAGAAGAAGAAGAAGAAACACGAATCCAAATGTAAAAAGTTCTGCACACACACACATTATACACACACACACATTATACACACACACACATTATACACACACACACATCATACACACACACACACACACACACACACATTATACACACACACACATTATACACACACACATTATACACACACACACATTATACACACACACACATCATACACACACACACACACACACACACACACACACACACATTATACACACACACACATTATACACACACACATTATACACACACACACATTATACACACACACACACATCATACACACACACACACACACACACACACATTATACACACACACACACACATTATACACACACACATTATACACACACACATTATACACACACACATTATACACACACACACACATTATACACACACACATTATACACACACACATTATACACACACACACACATTATACACACACACATTATACACACACACACACATTATACACACACACATTATACACACACACACACACACATCATACACACACACACACACACATTATACACACACACACATTATACACACACACACACATTATACACACACACACACACATTATACACACACACACACACACTCAGCAGTATTGTATTTGAACAAACGCTGGAAATGTGACACACACACACACACGGTTGTTGTCACGGCAACACAGATGCTTCCTGTTTCCTGGAGGAAGTGTGTGAAGAATGGCAGGAAGGGGAGGGGGGGGGACTAATGGACCCCTGTTGTCATGGTAACACTGCAATCATGCAGCTTGGTAACCAGCCTGCAGGTGATTGGCTGCCTCCTGTCCAGGTGATCAGAGATCAATAGAAACATATTGATAACAGCTGCATCTAATAATTAACATGAATAATTAACATTAATTAACGTGAGTGTTTGTTTTCACACAAAGATCGTTTGTGAGTGAAGACGCGTCACTCTGAACCGTCGCCGCTCCACAACTGATCAGATCAATAAATGAATCTGATGCTGAGTTCATTGAAACTTTAGATGTTGGAAGTTAAACAAGAAGATTCAGATTGTATTAAATGTTATTGATCATCTTGAGTCTGTTATTAAAACTAAATATATAGAGATAATCATCATTATTGATCCGTCTGAGATTAAAGCTGCGTTTTAATAATCAAACAAAACTTATTGAATTCAAACTGAATAAAAATAAAACTTACAATAAAACTTTACACGAGTGAAACGTGTGATCAGAGTTTTTCAGTTAAACTGTTGTTGGCGGGAAATAATAGTAACAGTAACCGGCCAATGGGGATGCGGCGCTGTAAGACCCGCCCACAAGAGGTCAGAGGTCAGCACAGCAGGAAGTCAAGTTTACCTTTGAGGTCATTTTTTAGTTTCAGTTCATTTTTATTCACTTCCAATGTATTTTTGTTTGTTTGTTTGTTTGTTTGTTTGTGCTGCCGCCTGCTGGTCAGTAACGAGCTGCAGAACGAATGAACTGAATGATTCAAACATCATTTATAAATAATAAAGAAAACAGCTGCTGGTTAATAAACTCGTCAGACAACAGGAACGTTACATAAACGTTTATATTCATTCTGTTTATGGTTTGTTTGTTTGTTTATCTGTTCTTTCACCTCTCAGAGGAAATAAACTTTTAGCTTTATTGTGTTTTTATCCTCGATGGTTTAACTGTTACGTACTTCCACTGTTGTCAAATCAATCAATCAATAAGTCAGAAAAACATCATTGATCTGCATTTAAAGACTGATGAACTCTGATTGACTACAAGTAGAGAAAGTTTTAGTTTGTGTTGAACTTTAAAACCTTCAGAGAACAAACAGACTGAAATCACTGTCAGTCAAATAATATAGTGAAATAGTGACGGTGTGAAATAATGTAAACAAACATAATCAGATAAACTGAATGAAAGAAATGAATCAGCTGACTCACAAACAGACGACAGCAGCTCAGCGACAGTTTTTATTAGAAAGAATGAAAACATGTCTTCTCTCTGCACAACTTTACTGTTTTACATCAAACAAAGTGGACAAACTGTTGAAACCCTGGTGAAACAGGCGACAGAGGGAAGCTGTAGTGTGAGAATACATATGATCACATTTATTTACTGAACATAAAGAAAACTATTAAAACTATTCTGAGCTCAGCTTTCACATGCAGCTGTTTACTAAACAGATCAGATGTCTGCTCATCACATCTGTGTGCAGTCCGACACCTGCTGGTGAAAAACACTAAACACAACTACAAAATATGAACTGACGTCACAACTGCTGTTATAAACGCAGGTTTGATGTTTCTGACTGTTCCAGACGTCAACAAATGTCCATCAGAACAAGTTCATGTGTCTCATCTCTTCACCTCCAGCGTTGGGCAAGTTACCTGAAAACTCTTATTAATTACTGATGACATACTCGTTGTAGGAGTAATTACATTATTTTACTCATTACTCAGCAGAAAAAGTAACGTATTACTTTACTTATGGTGTATACAGCTGAGTGAACACACACACACACACACACACACACACACACACACACACTGCATCTTCTGTATTTAACACACTAACTAGCAGGCAGGAAACTGGAAGATTTACTGACCATCCAGCAGCTAGTGTTAGCGTTAGCGTAGCCTCAGTGATGCACACAGACCTCAGCTGCTCGCTTCACACACCTGAACTCTGAACTGAACCAGCATCAGGTGACTCCTGAATGTAGGCGTACCTGTGGCTAATGTTAGCATCAGGTGAGGCGTACCTGTGGCTAACGTTAGCATCAGGTGAGGCGTACCTGTGGCTAATGTTAGCATCAGGTGAGGCGTACCTGTGGCTAACGTTAGCATCAGGTGAGGCGTACCTGTGGCTAATGTTAGCATCAGGTGAGGCGTACCTGTGGCTAACGTTAGCATCAGGTGAGGCGTACCTGTGGCTAATGTTAGCATCAGGTGAGGCGTACCTGTGGCTAATGTTAGCATCAGGTGAGGCGTACCTGTGGCTAATGTTAGCATCAGGTGAGGCGTACCTGTGGCTAATGTTAGCATCAGGTGAGGCGTACCTGTGGCTAATGTTAGCATCAGGTGAGGCGTACCTGTGGCTAACGTTAGCATCAGGTGAGGCGTACCTGTGGCTAATGTTAGCATCAGGTGAGGCGTTTGCAGCCAGCTGAACACACAACGTCAATAATTTTTGTCCTCCTCCGGAGCGTCTGTCAGCTGACTGCAAAGATGACACTGATATCAACCCTCCATTAGTCTGGTCAGACAGCGAGCACGCCGACCCCCAGGTGTGAATGAGCGTTACTGGGATCAGTAACTGTGATCTCGTCCACTACTGTTACTGAATAAAGTAATATGTTATAAAGTTCTGCGTTACTGCCCAACACTGGTCACCTCACAACAAGAATATTCCTCACAATAATATGATCTGGACTAAACAGAAACGTGACGGATGTCTGGAACAGCAGCGAGAGTCTGATTGATCACTTTGAACAGTTTGGAATCACATGACTGTGACTCTGCACCTGTACGTGCAGGTGTGAAATGTAAACAGTCTGCTGTCTGACAGGTGAGCTGATTTCTCTTCAGGTCGTTCTGTTGTGTTTGTGAAGTGGAGATATAAAGCAGCAGGTGTCTCAGGAGTCACACAAGTGCGATGTCAACAACATGCGTCGCTATTGGACGTCGCTGTTCTGAGAAGCACTAGCAGCTGGAGGATGACTGGTTGCCAAGGTAACGGCAGGCTGTGTCAGCTTGTTGGTTGGTTGGTTTTGATGAGAAGTTAGGCAGCAAAATGCAAAATGAAAACAAACATCCTGATGACAGGTGAGGCAGCAGGTGGGGTCAGATACGGGCAGGTGGGGTCAGGTGGGGATCAGGTGGGGTCAGGTGGGGTCAGGTACGAGCAGGTGGGATCAGGTGGGATCAGGTGGGGTCAGGTGGGATCAGGTGGGGTCAGGTGGGGTCAGGTGGGGTCAGGTGGGGTCAGGTGGGGATCAGGTGGGGTCAGGTGGGGTCAGGTACGAGCAGGTGGGATCAGGTGGGATCAGGTGGGGTCAGGTGGGGTCAGGTGGGGTCAGGTGGGGTCAGGTACGAGCAGGTGGGATCAGGTGGGATCAGGTGGGGTCAGGTGGGGTCAGGTGGGATCAGGTGGGGTCAGGTGGGGTCAGGTGGGGTCAGGTGGGGTCAGGTGGGGATCAGGTGGGGGTGGGGTCAGGTGGGGTCAGGTGGGGTCAGATACAGGCAGGTGGGGTCAGGTGGGGTCAGGTGGGGTCAAATGGTGTCAGATACAGGCAGGTGGGGTCAGGCGGGGTCAGGCGGGGTCAGGCGGGGTCAGGCGGCACTGGAGACGGCGAGCTTCTTCAGGTGATCCATGAACACCTGCAGACTGACGTCGTCTGTCAGGATGGGAGCTCCAGACTCCTGCAGACAAACATGCTTCATTAATCACTCACAGGTCAAAGGTCAAGCTCAGGTTAATGCTACATGTGAGGTCAGAGGTCTCACCTGTCCCCAGGTGTACATGTTGTTGTGTGTCTGAGAGGGGTTCACTTTGGAGAGCAGGAAGCGAGCCTGGAAACATCATCATCATCATCATCAGTCTGTTTATATGTGTATATGTTGATATATAGTGTATATATAATGATGTATAGTGTATATAGTATATATATATATAATGATGTATAGTATACATATAATGATGTAGTGTATATAGTATATATATATATAATGATGTATAGTGTATATAGTATATATATATATATATATAATGATGTATAGTGTATATATAATGATGTATAGTGTATATAGTATATATATATATAATGATGTATAGTATACATATAATGATGTATAGTGTATATAGTATATATATATAATGATGTATAGTGTATATAGTATATATAATGATGTATAGTGTATATAGTATATATAATGATGTATAGTGTATATAGTATATATATATATAATGATGTAGTGTATATAGTATATATATATAATGATGTATAGTGTATATAGTATATATAATGATGTATAGTGTATATAGTATTAATAATGATGTATAGTGTATATAGTATATATATATAATGATGTATAGTGTATATAGTATATATATATATAATGATGTAGTGTATATAGTATATATATATAATGATGTATAGTGTATATAGTATATATAATGATGTATAGTGTATATAGTATATATAATGATGTATAGTGTATATAGTATATATATATAATGATGTATAGTGTATATAGTATATATATATAATGATGTAGTGTATATAGTATATATATATAATGATGTATAGTGTATATATATATATAATGATGTATAGTGTATATAGTATATATAATGATGTATAGTGTATATAGTATATATATATATAATGATGTATAGTGTATATAGTATATATAATGATGTATAGTATATATATAATGATGTAGTGTATATAGTATATATATAATGATGTATAGTGTATATAGTATATATATATAATGATGTAGTGTATATAGTATATATATATAATGATGTATAGTGTATATAGTATATATAATGATGTATAGTGTATATAGTATATATAATGATGTATAGTGTATATAGTATATATATATAATGATGTATAGTGTATATAGTATATATATATAATGATGTAGTGTATATAGTATATATATATAATGATGTATAGTGTATATAGTATATATAATGATGTATAGTGTATATAGTATATATAATGATGTATAGTGTATATAGTATATATATATATAATGATGTATAGTGTATATAGTATATATAATGATGTATAGTGTATATAGTATATATAATGATGTATAGTGTATATAGTATATATATATAATGATGTATAGTGTATATATATATATATAATGATGTATAGTGTATATAGTATATATAATGATGTATAGTGTATATAGTATATATATATATAATGATGTATAGTGTATATAGTATATATAATGATGTATAGTATATATATAATGATGTAGTGTATATAGTATATATATAATGATGTATAGTGTATATAGTATATATATATAATGATGTAGTGTATATAGTATATATATAATGATGTATAGTGTATATAGTATATATAATGATGTATAGTGTATATTGTATATATAATGATGTATAGTGTATAGTATACATATAATGATGTAGTGTATATAGTATATATATATATAATGATGTATAGTGTATAGCATATATAATGATGTATAGTATATATATAATGATGTATAGTGTATATATAATGATGTATAGTGTATAGTACATATATAATGATGTATAGCGTGTATATAGCGCTCCACCTGGCTGCCCCCGTGCTCCGTGTCGATGTATCTCGGCATGGGGAAGCGAGTGTGCAGAAGCTCCTGAGCGTCGTCCACCGGAGCCTGAAGGAGATGTCTGAAGTTCTCGTACTCAGGCATCTCCTGATAACCTGCCTTCCTCCACTGAGCCACCGTCTGACAGGGAGACAGGTGGGGAGAGAGAGACAGACAGGTGGGGAGAGAGAGACAGACAGGTGGGGAGAGAGAGACAGACAGGTGAGGAGAGAGAGACAGACAGGTGGGGAGAGAGAGACAGACAGGTGAGGAGAGAGAGACAGGAAGTATATATAGTGCACCTCTCCGTGTGTATGACATCACACAGGAAGTATATATAGTGTACCTCTCCATATGTATGACATCACACAGGAAGTATATATAGTGTACCTCTCCATATGTATGACATCACACAGGAAGTATATATAGTGTACCTCTCCATATGTATGACATCACACAGGAAGTATATATAGTGTACCTCTCCGTGTGTATGACATCACACAGGAAGTATATGTAGTGCACCTCTCCGTGTGTATGACATCACACAGGAAGTATATATAGTGCACCTCTCTGTGTGTATGACATCACACAGGAAGTATATATAGTGTACCTCTCCGTGTGTATGACATCACACAGGAAGTATATATAGTGCACCTCTCCGTGTGTATGACATCACACAGGAAGTATATATAGTGTACCTCTCTGTGTGTATGACATCACACAGGAAGTATATATAGTGTACCTCTCCGTGTGTATGACATCACACAGGAAGTATATATAGCGTACCTCTCTGTGTGTATGACATCACACAGGAAGTATATATAGCGTACCTCTCTGTGTGTATGACATCACACAGGAAGTATATATAGCGTACCTCTCTGTGTGTATGACATCACACAGGAAGTATATGTAGCGTACCTCTCTGTGTGTATGACATCACACAGGAAGTATATATAGTGTACCTCTCCGTGTGTATGACATCACACAGGAAGTATATATAGTGTACCTCTCCATATGTATGACATCACACAGGAAGTATATATAGTGTACCTCTCCATATGTATGACATCACACAGGAAGTATATATAGTGTACCTCTCCGTGGTAGATGAGGATCTGGAAGAAAGTGTCCATCAGCAGGATTCTGTCTGGCAGGATGCTGCTGCTGTCCAACAGGACCGGCTGAAACACAGACACTCTGATCAATCACTCATCAATCGTAATACAATACAGATGTGTACAGGTGTATGTCCAGGTGTGTACAGGTGAACAGCTGGCGGCGTGTGTGTACCTCAGGTGGGCCGTTGAAGGAGTAAGCGTACAGCACAGGTTGGATCATGATGAGCGCCTGCGTCAGGTCCTGTCTGTTGAACTGATGTCTGTAATATGAACTCTCATCTGGACTGTTGTTGAACACCTGGAGGAACGGAGAGCGCCGCAGGTGGAACATGAACTGAAAGAGACGTACAGGTAGAGGTGGGAGTTACGTCTTCACCTTCAAATCTCAAGTTACTGCGGTGAGAATCAAGCAAGTCAAGTCCAGTCATACAGGAAGTCTGACGATCGACCCGGTTTACACATTTAAATCAGTTAAAAGACGGTCGTCATGAAAAGTTGAGTTTTATTTTGAACAGTAATGAAAACTGTTGCAGCCTGCTTACACTTCATACATCTTATTGATATTTGACATGTTGTGCAATCAATAACAAGCCTCCTAAATGAACAATGGAGCCTGATACCTCTAAAGGGCTCTAAAGTTTGTATAACAAACAATGACATGACAGTACGAAGCCTCCGGCCGAGGCTCCCCTTCATCTACATGCAGAGTGTGTCAGTAAGGTGTCGGACCACCACCTGCCGACAGAACAGCTTCAGAGCTCCTTGTGACTGATTCTACTGGAAGGATGAACAACATTCTTCATCAAGATATTCCCTCACTGGGTGTTGATGTGGTGGTGAGAGCGCTGTAGCAGCTTGGTCCAAACCCTCCCAGAGGTGTTTACTGATGTCTTTCCCATAGATCTAAATGCAGATGTCACTGGTCACTGTTCCTGTTGAAACACCAGCCAGATGAACAGTGACTGAAGCTGCTGCCACAGAGCAGGATGTTAACTGCCTCACGGTACCACGCAGTGCATCTGTGTGGAAATATCTGCGTTATGTTTCTCCACTCATTTACTCCGATTTGTCCTTTTATTTGTCAGCCGTCTGTGTATTAAATGCTTCATCATCAGCATCTGTCTACTGTCCGCCGTGCAGCACAACACAGAACCCTCTGACGAGTCCACCTCTGCATACAGAGAGTATTATGGGATGTGTTCAGGTACAGTATAGTATTATGGGATGCGGATCACCTGAGGATAGAGGGAGAAGGTCTCGGAGAATCTGAAGGAGTTGGGATCGTCTTTGTGGTAATCTCCGAACTTCTGACACTGAGGAGACAGAGAGTTTTATTAGTATTAATGATGAGCAGCTATCAGCTCGTATCAAACCGTTTTTAAGTAAAATAATTGAAAAGCTGTTTTTCAACAACTTCTTGGAACCAAACAACCGTTTTGATATCTTCCAGTCAGACCACATCACAGCACTGATGCTCCTGTTCAGGTCTTCATGAACATCCATTTAAACACCGTCAGCGTCTCAGTATTACTGGATCTCAGTGCAACATAGAACTGGACAGACTGGGAAACTGGGTGGGACTTTCTGGCACAGTACTAAACTGGTGTGAATCCTACTTAAAGGACGGGGACTACTTTGTGTCTGTAGGTAATTACACATCTGAGCAGACTAAAATGACACATGGAGTTCCCCAAGGCTCCATTCTGAGGCCTCTTCTGTTCAACATCTACAAACTCCCACTGGTTCAGATTATGAGAAACAACTAAATATGTTACCACAGTGATGCAGATAACACACACATTTATGTAACCGTATCACCAGGGGACTCTGGTCCAGTACAAGCACTGAACAAATCAATGATTGGATGTGTCAGAATTTTATTCAATTAAACAAAGATCAAACTGAAGTCATTGTTTTTGGAGCCGAGAAAGAACGTTTAAAAGTCGATAATGTTAAAAACCACAAACCAAACCAGCCTGTTGGTTTATAAAGCACTGAATGGTCTCTGATCTGCTGCTACATTATCAACCATCCAGACTCTCAGGTGGTCTGGTTCAGGTCTGGATCAGCTCTGGATCAGCTCTGGATCAGGTCTGGATCAGGTCTGGATCAGGTCTGGATCAGGTCTGGATCAGGTCTGGTTCAGGTTTTATGCTCCACATATCTGGACAAACTCTCAGTTCTTTAAACCACAGCTGAAGATTTTCTGTTTGTCTTTATTGAATCAAATAATTACTCATTTCTTCATTTCTTGTAACTTTTATTCTATTTGAGCTTCTTTTTATTCTCTTTAATGATGATTTTTAATTGTATTTAAATGTTTTTGTGCCTTGTTGCTGAAACCTGCTGTGTAAATAAACTCGCCTATTGATGACACAGACAAACGTTGAGCAGCGGGGATCGAACCCGTGACCTCTGCATGACTCACCAGTCTGATGAGCTGTCTGTCCAACCATCTGAGGACATCAGGCCCCTCCTCCGTCTCCGCCCGGTACACCGCCAGCCTCGCCATGAGGATGGCTGCCGCCTCCTGATCGAAGGACGCCGCGATGCTCTGGATCTGAGTCTGAGCGTCTGCCCAGCTAAGAGGGGGGGATGACATCACACCTCTGACATCACAGACATGTTTTACTTCTGTCTAATAATGTGTGTTTAAACACATCAGGTGGTCCGTTGGAGGCGTCATTAAGATAATCATGATAAATACCTGAGTCAGGTCCTGTACAGGTGTGAGTGTGTGTGTGTGTGTGTGTGTGTGTAGGTGTGTGTGTGTGTGTGTGTATGTGTGTGTGTGTGTGTATGTGTGTGTGTGTGTGTGTGTGTGTGTGTGTGTGTGTGTATGTGTGTGTGTGTGTGTGTGTGTGTGTGTGTGTGTGTATGTGTGTGTGTGTGTGTGTGTGTGTGTGTGTGTGTGTATGTGTGTGTGTGTGTGTATGTGTGTGTGTGTGTGTGTGTGTGTGTGTGTGTGTGTGTGTGTGTGTGTATGTGTGTGTGTGTGTGTGTAGGTGTGTATGTGTGTGTAGGTGTGTATGTGTGTGTGTGTGTGTGTGTGTGTGTGTGTGTGTGTGTATGTGTGTGTGTGTGTGTGTGTGTGTGTGTGTGTGTGTGTGTGTGTGTGTGTGTGTATGTGTGTGTGAGTGTGTGTGTGTGTGTGTGTGTGTGTGTGTGTGTGTGTGTATGTGTGTGTGTGTGTGTGTGTGTGTATGTGTGTGTGTGTGTGTGTGTGTGTGTGTGTGTGTGTGTGTGTGAGTGTGTGTGTGTGTGTGTGTGTGTGTGTGTGTGTGTGTGTGTATGTGTGTGTGTGTGTGTGTGTGTGTATGTGTGTGTGTGTGTGTAGGTGTGTGTATGTGTGTGTGTGTGTGTGTGTGTGTGTGTGTGTGTGTAGGTGTGTGTGTGTGTGTGTGTGTATGTGTGTGTGTGTGTGTGTGTGTAGGTGTGTGTGTGTGTGTGTGTGTGTGTGTGTGTGTGTGTGTGTGTGTGTGTCTTACTTCCGGGCGGTGGTGGTCACTCGGATGCGTCTCTGTCCTGATGAGTGTTGGTACTGAGTGACAAACTGCAGAGCTCCTCGGCCGCCCTGAGGGATCGGAGCGTTGTGCTGCAAAACAGAAACAGCGTTTTATAGACGAGCTGCGGATCAATAATCATATTCTGCTCATGTCCAGCTCTATATTTATATTCTGGGGCTTTACTGGAATAAAACCTGCTTATTGATCTTCTACTGGTCCTTTACGCAGCCCCTCAGTTCAGCCTCTGTCTCTAACAGGCCGTTTTAGCTCCTGTCTCTTTAAAGCCCCGCCTCCTGATGAGCCCGCTCTGTTCTGATTGGTCAGCTTCAGGAAGCTTGCTCCGGCTCCGGAGGCTACGTAAACAAACTGTGGTATACTAACCTTAGCAACAACCTTAGCAACCAAGGCTACAGAACGGACGGCTGCGTATGGACACGTGTGACGAGTCGGCGTATTATTAGAACGAACGTCGTTCACATCAGGAGCTCAAACCGAAAACAGCGAGCAACGGCGCTCGCGTCGGGCCTCGCTGTTAACCTGCCGCCTGTCTGAGCGTCGTCCATCGCCAGATCACCAGTCAGTGCACAGATTTGATGCTCGGTATCATGTTTGTATCACGTCAAACTGACAGCTGGTGTCCGTTTCAAACACAGACAGACTGTCACTACTGTCTGATGCAGCTTCACACACCTGCATTTATTTATTTATTTATTTATTTATTTATTTATTTATTTATGGGTACAGGGGCCATGCAAGGTCCCAGCCTGTCAGAGGGAATCCAACCGTTCACACACTGACGGCGCAGCCATCAGGAGCAACTCGGGGTTCAGTATCTTGCCCAAAGACACTTCGACATGCAGACCGGAGGAGCCGGGAATCGAACCGCCGATCTTCTGATTACTGGACGACCCGCTCTACCTCCACAGCCACCACATGATTTCTACTGTTCAGTAACTTGCAACATAGTCTTAAAACCCAACATGAAAAAAAAAAGTGATATATTTATGCCATATTGACCACCTGTAGGTCGACGCCCTGACTTCTGACTTGCAGGCAACATTTCTGCAGACGTTTACATTAAGTTTCTTTGATCATGTTTAACATCCGACATTAGAACAGGATATAAATAACAAAAGCAGAATATGAACCCTTGATACCCATGATACATGATCAATTAGATTATTATTTGATGCTGCACATCT
>NC_058120.1:30466912-30471912 GCF_914725855.1 Thunnus albacares | reverse complement strand
CAGTCTGCTCTGTGATTCACTGTGATCGTCTCTGATCAGATCTGATCGATGACTTTAAAGATCAAACAGGTCACTGAAGGCATCATCCTCTGGTTTGACCTTTGACCCCTCTGACTTTGCTTCACTGGACCGACAGAAAGTTGAGGAACTAAAACACACTGTGAGCTCCTGTTTGTGCTTCTGCCTCGTCTGATTGGTTCCTTCACCGTGGAGCAGAGCGGACGGTTTTGCTCCTGCAGAGGAAACAGGTTGTTTGTACTTTAACAGATATCTGATGATATTTCAACATCAGTGCGAGTCTCTCGGTGAGTTCGGTTCAGTCGGCTCACCGCTGTGACTCATCACACTTCATGTAAACTCTGCGGTGACGGAGGTCGGACCGAGCGGCTCTGCAGGATTTACAGTCTGTTTATATCAGAGACGTCCGCTCGGCTCTGAGCTTCAGACTGAAGGAGTGTGGAGTCGATTTCATCTTTCTGAAGACACGAGTTTAAACTTCAGCATCATCCTCGAGCCAGAAAACAACCTTCACACACGAGGAGTGAGCCGAGGTGGAAGCCGCAGGAAAGAAACTACAAGTGGAATTAATCTTTTAAGTCATTTTTGTTTCAAGCAAAAATGCCTCAAAAAAGAAATCACAGCTAGAAGATGGACTTTGTTCTATTTTCTGACATTTAATGGACAACTTGATTAATCGATGATGGAAATGCTCGTTATCGGCTTCCCTACTGGAGGCAGAGGTGAAGCTGTTTCCAAACATCTGTCACTTTTTAATTGTCTAGAAATAGTTCAGACTTGCTATTTGTAGAGAGAAGTTGGTGGTTTTCCTGCTCAGTCTGATCACAGCAGCACCTGGTGGACGATAGAGGAACTGCAGATGAACACGTGTGTCGCTGCTGCTTTCTGGACAAAAAGGTCTCCAAGTGTCATCAGATGTCTGATCGGTGATGTAATCGAGACACACGTCCTGCTCTGTGTCTGAAGATGGCCGAGGCTCTGCAGACACTATACGCCGTCCTGATGGTTGTGTCGGGCGTGGCTTCCATCTGCGGGAACCTCCTCCTCCTGCTGGTGCTCCTCCTCCACAAGGATCTCCAGGCGGACACGCTGGGCCTCACCCTGAGCTTCAGCCTCAGTGACCTGGCCCTCGGACTCTCCATCATCCCCTTCGGAGTCTACAACAGCCTGGCCCGGCCCGGCGGGTACACCAGCGAGGGCGTCCTGTGTCAGGGCAGCGGCTTCATCTTCCTCCTGCTGCAGACGTCCTCCATACACTCGCTGACGTGGGCCACCGTCGACAAGTTCACCGAGATCTGCTTTGCACTCAGCTACTGCAGCATCTGGACGGCCGGACGGAGCCGGGCGGTGCTGGCGCTGGTCTGGTCCTTCTGCCTGCTGAACGCTGTCCTGCCCCTGATGGGGTTTGGCAGCTACGCCTACAGCGAGTCACGGTTCCTCTGCTGCCCGAGCTTCACGCCCGACAACAGGCATTATGTGGTGCTGTGGATGTTAGCAGGCATCGTGGCGCCAATCCTCACCATGTGCTCTCTGTATGGATACATCGTTTATGTGGCCCGGAAACAGGCCAGGAGGGGAACCTTCATGTGCAACGAGCTACACTGCTTCTACGTTCCTGCCAACAATTACCTGAGGAGCTCCATCGTCATGGTCACAACCTCAGGTGAGCTCATGCTCCGCCCTGATTGGTCGCTGACACAGTCTACCTTTGCAACTAGTCCCTCTACCTCTAACTAGTCCCTCTACTTCTAACTAGTCCCTCTACCTCTGTAACTAGTCCCTCTACCTCTGTAACTAGTCCCTCTACCTCTGTAACTAGTCCCTCTACCTCTAACTAGTCCCTCTACTTCTAACTAGTCCCTCTACCTCTAACTAGTCCCTCTACTTCTAACTAGTCCCTCTACCTCTAACTAGTCCCTCTATCTCTGTAACTAGTCCCTCTAGCTCTAACTAGTCCCTCTACCTCTGTAACTAGTCCCTCTAGCTCTAACTAGTCCCTCTACCTCTGTAACTAGTCCCTCTACTTCTTACTAGTCCCTCTACCTCTGTAACTAGTCCCTCTACCTCTGTAACTAGTCCCTCTAGCTCTAACTAGTCCATCTACCTCTGTAACTAGTCCCTCTACTTCTTACTAGTCCCTCTACCTCTGTAACTAGTCCCTCTAGCTCTAACTAGTCCCTCTACCTCTGTAACTAGTCCCCTTAGTTCTAACTAGTCCCTCTACCTCTGTAACTAGTCCCTCTACTTCTTACTAGTCCCTCTACTTCTAACTAGTCCCTCTACCTCTGTAACTAGTCCCTCTACCTCTGTAACTAGTCCCTCTAGCTCTAACTAGTCCCTCTACTTCTAACTAGTCCCTCTAGCTCTAACTAGTCCCTCTAGCTCTGTAACTAGTCCCTCTACCTCTGTAACTAGTCCCTCTACTTCTAACTAGTCCCTCTACCTCTGTAACTAGTCCCTCTACCTCTGTAACTAGTCCCTCTACCTCTGTAGTCCCTCTAGCTCTAACTAGTCCCTCTACCTCTGTAACTAGTCCCTCTACTTCTAACTAGTCCCTCTACTTCTAACTAGTCCCTCTACCTCTGTAACTAGTCCCTCTACCTCTGTAACTAGTCCCTCTACTTCTAACTAGTCCCTCTACCTCTGTAACTAGTCCCTCTACTTCTAACTAGTCCCTCTACCTCTGCAACTAGTCCCTCTAGCTCTAACTAGTCCCTCTAGCTCTAACTAGTCCCTCTACCTCTGCAACTAGTCCCTCTAGCTCTAACTAGTCCCTCTAGCTCTAACTAGTCCCTCTACCTCTGCAACTAGTCCCTCTACCTCTGTAACTAGTCCCTCTACCTTTAACTAGTCCCTCTACCTCTGTAACTAGTCCCTCTAGCTCTAACTAGTCCCTCTACCTCTGTAACTAGTCCCTCTACCTCTGCAACTAGTCCCTCTACCTCTAACTAGTCCCTCTACCTCTGTAACTAGTCCCTCTACCTCTGCAACTAGTCCCTCTACCTCTAACTAGTCCCTCTACCTCTAACTAGTCCCTCTACCTCTGTAACTAGTCCCTCTACCTCTGCAACTAGTCCCTCTACCTCTAACTAGTCCCTCTACCTCTAACTAGTCCCTCTACCTCTAACTAGTCCCTCTACCTCTGTAACTAGTCCCTCTACCTCTGTAACTAGTCCCTCTACCTCTGTAACTAGTCCCTCTACCTCTAACTAGTCCCTCTACCTCTGTAACTAGTCCCTCTACCTCTAACTAGTCCCTCTACCTCTGTAACTAGTCCCTCTACCTCTGTAACTAGTCCCTCTACCTCTGTAACTAGTCCCTCTACCTCTAACTAGTCCCTCTACCTCTGTAACTAGTCCCTCTACCTCTAACTAGTCCCTCTACCTCTGCAACTAGTCCCTCTACCTCTGCAACTAGTCCCTCTACCTCTGTAACTAGTCCCTCTACCTCTGTAACTAGTCCCTCTACCTCTAACTAGTCCCTCTACCTCTGTAACTAGTCCCTCTACCTCTGTAACTAGTCCCTCTACCTCTGTAACTAGTCCCTCTACCTCTAACTAGTCCCTCTACCTCTGTAACTAGTCCCTCTACCTCTAACTAGTCCCTCTACCTCTGTAACTAGTCCCTCTACCTCTGCAACTAGTCCCTCTACCTCTGTAACTAGTCCCTCTACCTCTAACTAGTCCCTCTACCTCTGTAACTAGTCCCTCTACCTCTAACTAGTCCCTCTACCTCTAACTAGTCCCTGGTGGCCTGTTAGTGTCTGATTGGCTCTGCTGTGACCATGTGACCTGGTCGTGTGCTAACTAACAGTCTGTTTGCAGTGTGCCTGCTGGTCTGCTGGTTGCCCTACATCTCTGTGTGTCTGTACGAGACGTTCAGCGGTCAGCAGAGTCCTGCGGTGACCTCTGCCCTCTCCGCTTGGCTAGTCCTGACCAGCGCCGCCCTCAACCCCTGGATCACCTGCATGATGCAGACGTGAGTACGACTCTGTCACACCATGAAACATTAGGATAGTTGTCGTTATGGACAGAAACATAACTTCTGTTTGTCTGTCTGTCTCCAGCAGGTACAGGGCAGCGGTGCGTAGAAGCATCATCAGGTTTATTCGGATGTGTTCGTGTTCTGGGACGTCTCTGGAGTCCCGCCCCCAAAGCTCCGCCCTCCACCTGGACACAGCTAATCGCATCAGCACAACGACGGCAACAACGTGCCCACCTTCATCACCAAAAACACCCACACCGACACCACCATGATCAACGCCACCGCTACCACCTCTTCATCATCAGACCATCAGGGTAATGTTTGTCACAAGATGCACTGAGAAGTGCACTGTGGGAAATGTAGTTCATCCTTTCATCCTCTGTCTCACAGTTGGACAGATGAAGACAGTTGCTGTTTATTCCACTCTGCAGACGTTCAGCTGAGACTTTTCTGTCGATCCGTCTGACACTTTGATTGGATGTTTGTCATGAGATGTGTCCACAACCTCTGTGAGCTTATTTCTTTGGTTTCCTTTGATCAATAAACCTTTAATCAGTCACCGGACTGAGCTGGAAACACATTTTTATCTCTTTATTTCTGCCCAGTAAAACCTTGAATGTGTCTGTAACTATCATCAGTGTCTCAGTGGGATTCATAAAAGAATCATCTGTGACCTGAGCTGCTGCTGCTTTTACTCTGCCGCCCCCTGCTGTCTGCAGCCTGGAGCTGCTGCACGTCTGCTGACATCATCCTGAATCAATCAAACTTTATTTGTACAGCAGCTTTCACACAGATTACTCAAAGTGCTTCACAGATGTCTGACGAGCCGAAAATGAGACAGAACAAACTGAGACGAATAAACACGAGAAATAATAATGATGTAAAATGTAAAAATTGTGAATATGTAAAAAAATAAAATAGATTTAAAAGGTTAAAACTATATTAAGAGCAGATGAAATAGAGAACAAAGAAGAGGGTAAAAATGTATAATATTAATAA